>NW_026043537.1:0-37237 GCF_023856365.1 Brienomyrus brachyistius
ACTCGGGTACCCCTTCTTCAACCGGGGGTATTCCTTTTAAGCCGCTGTTCTATCCTCAGCGGTCCAGGGTTCTATATACTAACATAGTTTCGGGTCCTGCATTATTTGGGCCTCGATTTGGATTTGCCACTTCTACGAGTGGACACACCAAATCATTCTCCCAGTCTTCCTGTTCTGTGTCATTTTTTGGATGCCAGCGTACTTTACTTGTCTCCAGATCCTTTAACGGATACAGAGAAGGGTTAGACCCTCGGGTCATCATTCGAGATGATTCCCCTCCTCCTATTTGTCGTCTATTTACAGCTGGAACTGGTGCAGGCGCAATCATTGGAATTTGTGGGGGCAGTAAGGGAACTGGAGCGGCAGAAGATTTTGTTGCCGTCTCCTCATCTAGTGTAATTAAAGTCGCCTGTAATTTTTTCTCCTTATTCCCTTTTTTTGCTGTCTTTTATTATCTCTTAATTTACTCTGTTCTAACCATGCATCAGAAAAAACATATTCTTTTTTTCTGTCTTTACCTTCTTTCTTATTGGTAGTCTGTAACATCTCCAGTTTTAAGTTTCCCTGTAATTTTAATATATCTGGAGTGTGGAGTTTTCCTTCAAACCCATGTTTTTTTCCTCCATCTCTGACTACTTATTTGTCCTGATCCTGGCTTATATCCTTCCATAAACTTCTCATCTCCCTCTAGTTCCATTTGTTTACTTTGATTCTTCCCCATTGTTACCTTTTAATGGATACACTACAAAAAATAAAAAATCCTAAAAGCAAGTCTCTGGCATGAGACCTCAGGAGGACACTAACACGGCCTTCTACTGCTCCCTATTAGAGCAGCGGTGTTAGTTTTCAGGGATGAAACCCGTCCTTGATCCTTCAGTCACCAGTATGTTGTTGCTTTTAGGGGTGGATCGTGTAGGTTAATCTAAAACCTATAAAAACACATCCACATACAACACTGTATATATTTCCAACAACGCCTACTTTCTCTCCCGGTTAATTTCGGCTAACCTCAACCACATGCATGTCTTGGCCACCTACTTATTTAGGTGCCGTATCTCTCACTTGGCCACCTACTCACTTAGGTGCCATATCTCTCACCTGTATAGTGTGCTCTCTGATCCGTCACCGAGGTCCTTCAGACATCACCAGACGTCGAGCGCAGTTCTAACCACCGGCCTGATGACGAATTCACCATCACAGGTCTTTCTTGCACCCGACTTCGAGTGGCTGTCGACAGACTTCGGTGTCGCTTCTCTCGGCGTACTGGAGACGTCTTCGGGGTTCCTCGGATCCGGCTCGAAGGACCAAATTCTATGTTGGGGAAAGCGCCCGGCGTTTCCACCCCAACTCCACATTTATGAGACACACACAGGTTACAGTTTTTACTTGCAAGGGTACCCACACTCTCTGCAATGCAAACTACAGCAGAATGTGTTACAAAGGGTGGTTCCCCTTGTCTTCTTTATTTATAGTCAATGGGGGGCGCAAGAGAGGGAAGTGAGATTCTTATCTAAGTAGGCAGCTGTTAACCACCTACTTAGAGTACAATAGCTAAGAGTATGTGGCTAGAAGATAAGAAATAACGTATACATATATATTTACACTCATTGCTGATCATACAGAAATGATTAACAACTGTTTCTTCAACCTAACAGTCCCAAACACTTTTCCCTGCATCAAAAGTCAAACTAGTCCCTATTCCTGCCATGAAAGGTTCACATAATGTCACCGATACCTGAACCAACCATGTTTATCAGAGGATGCCAACCCTTTGGCTGCAGCTTTCTCTGCACACGCTGAGAGAGTCTTCAGTGTAGCAGGAAAAGATTT
Organism: Brienomyrus brachyistius; assembly: GCF_023856365.1. Classification (NCBI taxonomy): domain Eukaryota; kingdom Metazoa; phylum Chordata; class Actinopteri; order Osteoglossiformes; family Mormyridae; genus Brienomyrus; species Brienomyrus brachyistius. The sequence goes on from NW_026043537.1 coordinate 1,831, forward strand.
CAGGCCAGAAGATTGCAAATTAAATCATGAAACCTTTGAAGATATTATGCTGAATAAATGTAATAATAATGAAAAATTAGCAATGTGTATTGGAATAAAGCATAATTGTATTTGCCATGACGTTTTGCTTTTCGCTGTAGTGCTATGGTTGAACGGAAAAACTTACTTTTGTGTGCATAAGAAAATAAATAGGAGGAACTACGAAACCAAGTAATTCCTTTTACTATGTATACTTTTTCTTTAATGTTAAAAGATAGACAAACTAGTAATGGGCAAACAGCTCTTCGGCTCTTGAATTAAATTATGCAGGTACTACAGCAAAAGCTCAAAAATACCAAAACACATCAAGAGCTAAATATGCAAAAACAATAAATACCTTCCTGTGGAAAAGGGGCAACATAAACCAAATGTAAAGTCACGAAAATCATGAAAATATAAAGTACACTTTACACACTTCATTTCTTTGAATTGAAATTAATTATATTCATCTACCTTCATACATTAATACAAGACATTATATGATTATAATGTTTGTTATTATCATATAATTTTTATTTAGGTATTATGTAGGTGCAGTTAATGTATAGTGTTACCTGATATATACTAATAAGCAGTAATACAATAAAAAGAGAGAAGAATGTCAGCTGTTCTCCAAGAAGTTACTGATTTCTTGGATGGCTAGAAGAACATCGATTCAGTTCCCAAAAATCTGTAAGAACAATTTTTGAGGATCTGTATTTTCCATTGTTATTCTCAAAGGGCTGTCATCATGACTATTTTGCTTTTCAGGTAAAGACTCCAACAGCAGGACTGTGGTACAGCAGCCTGTGTCTGACACATTGCAGCCAGGAGACTCTGTGAGCCTGCAGTGTACGATAGAGACTGGGAGCTGTGCAGGAGAACACAGTGTTTACTGGTTCAGACATGGATCAGGAGAATCCCTTCCTGGAGTCATTTACAGCCCTGGAAACAGCAGTGATGAGTGTGAGAAGAGCCCTGAGGCTGGATCTCCTACACGGAGCTGCGTCTACAGCCTCCCCAAGGGGAACCTCAGCCTCTCCGATGCTGGGACTTACTACTGCGCTGTGGCCATGTGTGGGGAGATGCTGTTTGGGAACGGCACATAGCTGGATATAGATGGTAACACCCAGTGTGGGGAGATGCTGTTTGGGAACGGCACACAGCTGGATATAGATGGTAGCACCCAGTGTGGAGAGTATATCTGCTTCAAAGTTTTATTTAGCTTATTCTGCTATTAAGACATTTATTTCTTTTTTTAATGTAATGAATTTTCTAATTTAAGTGCTTAAATTAAATTACACAGATGTTAATTTAATAATTATCCATCCATCCATCCATTTTCCAAACCGCTTATCCTATTGGGTCGCGGGGGGTCCGGAGCCTAATTTAATAATTATTTCAAATATTAATATCCATCCATCCATCCATTTTCCAAACCGCTTATCCTATTGGGTCGCGGGGGGTCCGGAGCCTAATTTAATAATTATTTCAAATATTAATATAAATTGTTAAAATACAAAATACTAGAAGTTCATGTTAAAAATGGACTATTTACAAAACAACTGCTGTAATGTGTTATCGATTTGATCTTTAACTAATGTAATGTAAGCAAATGGGAAATGTGTCTCTATATCATTATGCTGAAATCTATCTCTTTGTTACAGGCTTTCAGAAGCTGCTGGATCCTCTTCACTCTGGCTTGCTGATAGTTTTATCTTGCAGCATTATTCTGAACGTTGCTCTCATTTGTATAAGATGTAAACTGACCTGTACACACTGTGCAGGTACGCTGCCCGGCTTTATGCACTCAGAAGGACAAAATGTAGATTTTAACAAATTATAGAAATATAAAATTGTTTTATGATAGATAACATTTTCATATTAAAACCACTCTTGCAGGTAATACAGTTTTAAAATCCATTATTAAATCTCACCTTATTTATATAAACCTTTTTGTACTGTAAGATTTACATTTTTGTATTATATCTTTCATATTTTGCAAAATCTATTGAAATATACATGTTGCAATAAGTTGCATATCAATAACTTTTATTACCAAGATCTCCTTTATAGCAATTTTATTATATATGATATATGAGAACAAATGACACGTATCCAAACATGCACACTTAAATTGACAGAAGTCATTTTTACTTTCATTTTTGAGACAAAAAGGATGTTGATTGCTTGAAAATTCGGAATGTTATCTGACCACGGTATGATACCGTGCGAAATTAAATAATATATTGATGTGTTATATATTTTAAACAGATGAAAAGAACAGTGATATATCAAAAGTGGAATGGTCACGCAAGCAAGTATGTAATAAATATTTCAAATTACAAATCGTCAGTAAAACAAATGAACCTCAGACTGATTTCCATCCTGGGATCAGCATTTTAAGTGCTATTTGTGAAAATAGGTAATAGCAAACCGATTTGATCCATCCAATTCTGCCATCTTTGTCTCCACAGTGCCATGACGAGGACACACTGAATTACGCTGCCCTGAACCTTAAGAAGCCAAAACCCAGGAGACAGAAGAAAGACGGGAATAATGACACTCTGTATTCTGACCTCCGCTACAGAGATTATGAATAAAGATGCTTCTCATTCATGTCAGTCACACAGAGTGTTCAGGGTGTAGCTTTAATAATGTTCAGAGGAGGGCAGGGGAGCCAGTGCTTCTGAGACTGAATCACGGGATTTTACGGAGCACCGGTGCTGAGTTTGGTGTCAGTGTGTTTGGGGCGCATTTTTACTGGAAGTGCAAATGTTCAAGCCAGACTGGGGGCTGAGGGAGGGGGAGAGGGGAGCCACAGAGATTATTTCTTCATGGCATGGGGGGGAATAAGCGGCTTTAATGTTGTGGAAAGGCTGAGTTGCTGCAATCAGTTCTTTGATGTCACACATGCTTACTTGTCTCCCTTGTGTACCATGCTGAATGGTTTGGGGCAAACGCACAGGGACTGATCGATTATATTAAACAGATGAAAGAAACTGAATGAAAATTTCAAGTGTTCTTAAATTACGTTTTTCATTTAATTGTGTGTTCTGGATGTATTTTTGAGTATATACATGTACCTGTATATGTACCTGTATATATACCTGTGTCGTTAATAACGATGTGGATAATTAAGAAAGAGGAGTTTTGTTTCTTGCTCCCTGTCTTGTTACTTGGCTCACAAACATACACACACATAGACACACACACAAACATACACAGACACACAAACACACACACACATAGACACACACACACACAAACACACATGCACACATGCACACACACACACTGCTACGGCTCTGTAAGAACACTACCATGCTCTTTTGTGTGAGTGGGGTGGGGGGTGTTAAATAAGATGAAAATGACAATGGCTGTACTTTTGTTATGTCAGTTGTGTTTCTATAGTCATTGTATCATATTCCACAAGCTTTTTATTCTACAAGATGTACAAGCCAGTCAGTGTATTCAGTGGGGTGTTCAGGAGTCATTAGGTTCTGAAAAATGTCTTGCATTTAAAACATAATGTACTTTTGAATACTTAAGTATTTTTAGATGCAAATACTCCAGTACTTTAACTGAAGTAAAAAATTAACTGAAAAACTTTGAGTATTATTTGACGAGGAGTATCTATACTTAACTCAAGTAGTGAAGTTGTGTACTTTGTCCACCTCTGTCCAAAAGTGACATACAGCTGTAAGCTGTTTGGGTTTGTTTGTCTGCTGAGTGCTTCTCTGCAGTGCTGCAGATGTTTCCACTGGTTAGATGCAGCTCAGGAAGACTGACCCACTGACTGCACTGTGCTGGACTCACTTTGCAAAGAGTAAAAACCACACAGACAGAACAATATCTGCTTCTTGTAAGACCCTGTTTCCTCTCTACCTCACCCAGGTCACGCTTTCAAGTATTCAGCCTAAGTTATTTTATCCAAACAAGCCACCATTATTATTCATGCAGCTGGACATTTGACTGGAGCACATGATTGCTACATATCACTACTGTACATGGAACGGAATGTACAGTTTTCACAACAGAACTTTAGAAAAGCAAAATTCTCATCAGTCCACATCTCTAACCACCACACATCCTAGGGCTCCCATTTATAATGGTACATTTTTGTTTTATTCACATTCTTTTTCATCACACAGATAAACACCATCCATTAATCTTACAGCATGTATCCTGGTCAGGGTGATGGGGACGACACCACCTATATCGAGTGTGATTTAAGGCCAAGACCTTAAAAGGGAGAGTCAAGACTGAGGCTTGTTACAAGAGCAGTGGGGCACAAAACAACAAACAACATCATTATGAATGTAAAATAAATGGATGTATATATAAATATAGGGTAATAATAGAAACAAAAAATAAGAATATATTACATACAGAGGAATATTATAGGAATATTAAAATTAACTTATACACAATCCTTAACTTATACACAATCCTATTGCATGTAACATTATTGCTCATGTGCCAGATATTAGCCTCCCAAAGGAAGCTGCCACACAGGGCATAATGCACTGGCTCAATGCAACACTGCACATCAGTGAATAAGGAGGAACAATATTGCAGATCAGCAGCAGATAGAAACTGTATCAGAAGACAGTGAACAGGGGAAAAGTTCAATGAGCAGAGTGCAGATTATAAAGCCTGACTGCTGTGGGGCCCAATGACCTGCGGTACCGTTCTGTCACACGCCGGGTGTCTGAGTCTCTTACTGAAGGAGCTGCCCTTACGGGCCTCCATAGTCTGCTGGGGGGGTGAGAGGTGTCACATAAAATTGATGACAGCCTTGTTATCAGCCTGCTCTCATCCATCTACTCTACAGTGCCAAGGGACGCTCCTCCCTGATGATGAGAGGAGTCTAAGCATGTGGACATTTGGGATAATGTGAGTTCAGAACTGGATGGTCAGCTGTACGACTTCCAGTCTGTAGGCAGACTCATCACCTTCAGTTATGATGGCAAACACAGTAGTATCACCTGCAAAATTCAGGATCTTCACTGGAGCAGCAGTGATTTGTGTAGAAATTGAAGAGAAGAGGGAGAGCACAGAGCCTGGAGGAGCTCAGTGCTGAGGGTCAGCGTGTCTGATGTGTGCTGTAAGCATACAGATGTCCTGCATTTGTGGAACATTTTGTTTGTGCTGCTGTTTATATGTGTTGTTGACGCTGCAGTCAGTAATTTTCCACTAGCAGTCTCACCTCTGCATTTTACAGGAAGACTGACCGACTGAGAGCAGGGTGTTTGTGTCTCTCTTCTCAGTGAGCGAAAACCACACAACCATCAGGTCCTCAGCTCAGGCCCACTGCTTCACTAGAAAAACCACAAAGGGTATTTTTATCTAAAAGTGGGTGAGCAAGTGAGATGTTATTGACAGCATGAATTTGTCTACTAACATTTTAAATTCAAACCTAAAAAGCAGTATGTCCAGGATGTCAGTAATTACATTTAGTCAGTATGAACAATTTGGGTGCAATAATATAGAATAATGTAGAATTTTGCATAATTCAGTTAATACCAGTAAGATACCGATCATTAACACTATAAGGTCATGTTGCTGAATCTCATTGTTAAAGTTAAATGAATCTACGCATTTTTATACACACAAGACTGTGCTTAGTTCATCTTTCAGTCAAAATCACACAGTGAGGCAAATCTGACCATCTTAATTGTTTTTGCTTGTGTGGAATGGCATCCCATGCAGGCCTGTGCTCTGTGCTTCCTGGGACAGGTCCCACCCTCTCCAGACCCCGATGAGAATTAGTAGTCGCTGGATAAAAGATTGACAAAAGATAAAAATACAAAAGTCATTCTTGCTGTCTAACCTCTGATTACTGCATGACATTTCTGATTTCTGATAACTGATAAGTAGAAAATATGTTTAGTCTCTTGCTTGGTGGTAAGAAAAAAGGAGAACCACAAAGAGCACAGTCATTTTCAAGGTTATTTCTCACTGGTCAGTGTGAAAGGCTGCGTCATTAATATAACGCCGGGCTCAGCACAGTGACTGCACCTGCGCTGCACTGTAGAACACAAGCCAGGCTGCAGACCATCAGCCCTGAAAGTTAAAACAGGACTCGTATGTGTGTCATGTGGTGTTTAATAAAAATTTACAGGACAGAACATAGTGGATTCAGTTTCCTTTGCTCTTACACTCCCAGTCCAAAGTGTGGCCACGACTGCTGTCAATGCATCTGTCTCTTTTTTCACCTTAATTTTTCACCTGTGTTATTCACCTTAATATCAAAAGGCTCCAAAGCAGTACAGTAATGCAGAACAAATATTGTAACTAACAAGGAAGTGGGGAGGTAATGGACAGAAGTGTTGGTTTTTGGTAACTCCACTCCTCTGACCTCCACTGTAATTTTAGGTTCCTTGGAACAATATTGTAAACCAGTCATCACACACCTAGGGGTTAAAGTCGACACCAACCTTAAGTTTGACACTCAGATAAGGTTAGTTGTCAAGTCAAGCTTTTTACAATTGAGGCAGTTGGCCAAAATAAAGCCAATTCTTTCTAGGCAGCACTTTGAGACAGTAATCCACTCTTTTGTCACTACTAGTTTGGACCACTGTAACGCCCTCTATGTTGGGGTTAGAGGCTCCACTATTGTTCACCTCCAGAAGGTTCAAAATGCTGCCGCACATGGAAATATGAGCATGTCTCCCCCATTTTAGCCTCACTCCACTGGCTGCCCGTACATTTTAGGATTCATTTTAAAATTCTGTTATTTGCTTTTAAAGCCCTCAGTGGTCTTGCTCCATCTGACCTCTGTGAGCTGCTTCACCCTTACACCCCCACCCGCTCTCTCAGGTCAGCTGATCAGCTGTTCCTGACGGTTCCTAAGACTCAGCGTGAGCTTAGAGGGGATCGAGCCTTTGCAGTCGCAGCTCCTAAAATGTGGAATGACTTGCCTTTTCACATTAGAGAGGAATCCCCTCTGTCCGTTTTTAAATCTCTTCTAATCTCTTCTCCTTCACCTTTGACACATTGTGAGATGTTAATTTTAATAGTAAATCTTATTTTAATCTTAGCCTTTTCTTTATTAATTAATAGATTTTTTTAAATTTTTATTAATGGCCTTTTACTCACATTGAATGTTTTGGTTTTTATTAAATTTCTTTTACTTCGTTTTTAAGTGTGTGAATGTTTTTATTTATTCCTTTGTGCAGCACTTTGGTCCATAAGGTTGTTTAAAGTGCTTTTCAAATAAAGAGCTGGATTGGATTACATTGGAAGATGGCTCAACAAATCTCTTTCACAGAATGTAAAATTCGACAGAGGGCGCAAGGTGACATTCTGTCAGGGGCCCAGAATTTTTAGCTACACCTCTGTGTTACTGTGTTTTTTTTGTTCTAGCCATCAATAACTCTGGAGTTGCTATATCGCCACCTGGTGGTGAAAAGATCAGACAAAAATATGTACACATGTTACCAACAGTTTGAAATTGAAGTGCAGAGTTAACAGGTTTAATTAATCGTCCCCACGGATGCCAGTCATGAAATTTGAGAATTGCAAATTAAAACACAGGAAAAAATCAGGAACACTACAAGATAAAATATTTAGCAAACACTCAATGTGCATCCAGGGTGACAAGGGACAACTGGAGGATGATATGACAATCTGACAGTGACATTCACAGCACTTTATATGTTGCCAAAAACAGAAAAGGGGATTAAAATCAAGAATCAGAAATCATGTATGAGGGTGGGGCTGCTTGGTGGTGCAGTGATTAGCACTGTTACCTCCCACCACTGGGACTCAGGTTCGAGTCTCCGCCTGGGTCACATGTGTGGGGAGTTTGCATGTTCTCTCTTGCTAAATTGGCCGTAGGAGTGCATGTGTGTGTGAATGGTGTGTGAATGTGCCTTGCAATGAGCTGCCCCCCCGTCCTGGGTTGTTCCCTGCCTCGTGCACAGATCCTTCCAGGATAGGCTCTGGACCCCCCGCGACCCAGTAGCATAAGCGGTTTAGACAATGGATGGATGTATGAGGGTGAGTCACAATGACGACAGCTGCTCTGTTGACTTGGTCCCAGGAGTCGTCAGCGTTGGTCTGCCGGGGCCCCCGTCCTGTCTGTGGAAGCACCCGTCTTGTTGGCTGTTCTCTCTGCCTGGGCCCCCTCTCCTGCTGCCTCACGTTTGGGTTGAAGTGGCTCCCCAGTGCTTCTGTAAAGCTCTTTGTGTATCTTAGAAAAGGGCTGTATAAATGTAACATTCATTCATTTATTCAAGGTCCCAGCCAGAAGAGTGCAGTACTACACTGTCCCCCACAGCCTGAATCAGCTGGATGTTATAGGATTAAGACACTTCCTGCATTAGGCCATTTACCCTCAGTGTATTTCCATACCCTGACAGGATGGATGACAATACTATGGCCCTAATTTTCAATACACAGTTTTCACAGGAGTCTCACCCTCATCCACATTCTCTGCATTCCTTATCTCATGCTTCTTTGCCACCCGCATCTCCTCTGCCTGCTTTGTCTCATTTTCCCACAATTGAAACACCGTCCAATTTGTCTCTGTTTTAGTTCTACCACATTAGTCCCTGAGCAACCAGTCTGATACCGTTCCTCTAATTTCAGATGCATCTGGCTTATCTGATTGGGACTGAAGCTGCTGTTACTAGGAAAACCACATTCGTCCCACTGGGGCAGGTCTGACACCGCGTCCTTCCCATATGTCTCCCATAATTGTTGTACAGAATTTCAGCTGGAGTTCTTTCCCAGAAGCAAGTAATTTCACTTTAGCACCTGTTCAGTAAAAGTCAAGTAGGTCTTTAATGTTATTTTTAACTTTACACAGTTGAGTATAGTACAGTTACAAAAGAAACTGTTTCCCTCGGACCAAGGTGCTACTTAAATTAACAGAAGACTAACACATACCAACCTAGCAACATACTGTATGGTGCATAATGAGCAAAAACTGTGCAAACATTGCAGGACAGTGCAAAAAGAGAGGACAACTGACACCAACGAGCACAAACAGCACAGTAAACCCAGTACTGAGAAGGCGCAGTTTGGTTGTCCAATGAGGTAGCAATAAAAATAAATAAAAGTAACTGTAAACATGGCGACAATAAGATAAAAAATAGTAGTTAAATAATAAAGTGTGTTAATGAGTGTATGTGTGTGTGGTATCAGATTAGTCCCTGAGAGTTCAGTAGTCTGACGGCATGGGGGATAAAGCTGTTTGAGTCTGGCTGTGAAGGCCCGAATGCTCCGGGACCTATTTCCAGAAGGCAGGAGGGTGAAACGATAATGTGAGGGGTGGGTGGGGTCATCCACAATGGTGGTGGCTTTGCGGATGCAGTGTGTGGTGTGAATATCTGTGATGGAGGGGAGAGATATGTTAGGGTTATCTTCTTCTGAAGATGCGCTGGAAACAAACCAGTCTCTGAACACAGAACAACACAGACAGCTGTGATGACGTTTTACTTGCTGCAAGGTGTAGGGAATCCACTTGCAGAGTCTCCGCAGTTTCAGCAAAATGATGGTTTATTGAACAGCAAAAATAATACAATGTAATACAGTGTAGAGACACACCGGGTACTGAAAGGCAGCTCAGATACAAATTGAAGACAGTTCTTCACCCCCCTTTATACCCAAAAAGGCCCTCCCCACCAAGGTGTTGTGTGTAGGTGTTGTGAGTGAATTTACATATAAAGAGTGACCCCCTGGAGTGTGAGGATCCTGAGACAGGGACGGGACAGGACAGGGTGGAGACTTTTATGATCATTGTAATTCAATTCTTATCACCTTATCTTATCCTTATCACCATAGTGGTGCCAACTGGAACCCCCATTCTCTCCCTGGCTTCCCCCATGATCATAAATTCCTAACATTGTCTGCATTCAAATGATCAACCAAGAACCTTGGGACATTTTTACCACTTTTCCTTACAAAGGGAAGCCCGGTCCTGACCTCGAGGTGTCAGCCTCTCAGTCGAACTCAGCCAACTTCGAAAGAGTAACTCCCCTCGCAGTGTCTTTTATTGAGGTACACAAACAGGATATGCAACTGACATTGAACATTGTTTGTCACCATATATGGGGTGGAAATATTCAAGCGACAGTTCTTGAGACGTGTTATTGCTCAATTAAGATCAAGCTGCGGCAGGGTGTTGTTTCTAAGCGTCTAGCAAAATGATGATAAAAAAAGTACATATTTCTCTAACACGATACTCCCAATGATTTTCTCACCTGTCATCACTATCTGTTGTAGGGACTTGTGATCTGAGGCGACACAGTTCTCAAAGCAGACCGTGATGCAGCTGCTCAGGGTGCTTTCAACAGTTCCCCAATAGAGTGTGAGAATGGGAGATGGGCTTTTCTGAGCTTCCGTGGAGAGTAGAGGTGCTGCTGTGCTTTCCTTACTATGGAGCTGATGTTGAAGGACCTGGTGAGATTCTCCGCCAGATGGACAACAAGGAATCTGGTACTCTCTACGATCTCCACAGATGAGCCATCGATGTGCAGCAGAGAGTGGTCACTCTGTGTTTTGTGTTCTTCTAACGTCAACAACCATCTCTTTGGTCAACATTCAGAGACAGGTTGTTGGCTCTGCAGCAGTCCGATAGTCATCACACTTCCTCTTTGTATGCTGAGTCACCGTTTTTATTGATGAGACCCACAACAGTCTTGTCATCTGCCTGATGTTGATGATGGAATTCGAAATGTGCATTGCTGCTCAGTTGTGAGTCATCGGAGTTAACAGCAGTGGGCTGAGCATAAAGTCCTGGGTTCCTGCTACAGCGTCTGAGCAGTTGCCTTCGTCGCCCATAGCTCCTGCGCAGCCCGAGCAGCCGCCTCCGCTGCCCCCTGCGGCCCCAGAGCCCGAGCAGCCGCCGCCTGCTTTGCCCGTAGCTCCTGAGCAGCCGCCTCCGCTGCCCCCTGCGGCCCCAGAGCCCACGCCCGAGGCGCTCCCTCCGCCTCAAATGACTGTGCCCCCTGGGGCTCTTGTTCCTGGCCCCACTCCTGTCCCTGACCCAGCTCCAGACTTTCCTGCCCTAGTCCCCGAGGAGGTCCCGGACAGTCTGACCACCGTGTGTGCCACGCCCCCTGATTATCCACGTGTGCTTCCCTGATCGTACCCAGCTGTGTCCGATTATTTTCAATCAGTCCTGTCTATTTGAGTTCATGTCTTACTAGAGTTCAGTGTCCGTCATTGAAGTCCGTCTGCGTGAGATGTTTCCTGCACCCCGTGTTCCTAATAAATCCCCGTATCCTGCCTGCCTTGCCTGTTTCCTGCCCGTCCGCCGCTCCCGTTAAATGGCGATCGTGACACAAGGCACACGCACATCAAGTACCAATGCAGCAAATACAGATGAACAATTTAGGAGGAATACTAGTCAAAGGAAGGAAGAAAAGCAGCCCACCCTATCTCATGGTCACGGACACAAACATCAGGGAGTGTTATGAAGAAGACATCACACTTAACACCATTGGTTTTATGCAGTGAATTACACCAGAGAGAGTTTTTACATTCTAGCTGTGTTACGTAACATTCCTCAGCCTTCAGGTTTTTTCCACACAATGCACGACATGCAGGGGTGCCAAACAAAACAGCGGAACTGCAGTGTAGCCAATTATTTGTTTCAGTAGTTTTAAGAAAACTAGAACATAAAATGTTTGTTTTACTTAGTCCACAAAAGAGTTTTTACCTATCTTAGTGTATTTTACATCACATACACTCTCGGTCCGTTGTGGAGTCCATCCCACTGTAGTTGGAGAATGCTGCCATCAGTCGCTTGGTGTAGCACTCGCAGGATTTACCAGGCTCCTGTTTAAACTGATGCATCATGCCCCAGTCCATGCGCAGGAGGACCAGTCTCTGAAGGGCTGTCGCATGGTGAGGCCTGTTCTGCCTGGGGTCCAGCAGGTCACTGGCAATGTCCTTCAACTCACAGTGGGCTTGCGTTCATAGTGGGGTACCGCAGGGTTCGATTTTAGGACCACTATTGTTCCTAATTTACATAAATGATATGGATACCAATATATACAGTAAACTGGTGAAATTTGCAGATGACACCAAGGTGGGTGGTGTAGCAGATACTGAATTAGTGGCTCAGCAGCTACAGCGGGATCTTGATTTAATTAGTGACTGGGCCGATACCTGGCAGATGAAATTTAACGTCGATAAATATAAGGTACTCCATCTAGGGAGCAGAAATATAAAGTACAGGTATTTCATGGGTGTCACTGAAATAAAGGTAGCTGATCATGAGAAAGACCTTGGTGTGTATGTTGATGCTTCCATGTCCCATTCTCGCCAGTGTGGGGAAGCAATAAAAAAGGCCAATAGGATGTTGGGGTATATCTCCAGGTGTGTGGAGTTTAAGTCAAGGGAGGTAATGCTAAGATTATACAATTCCTTGGTGAGACCTCACCTAGAATATTGTGTGCAGGTTTGGTCACCATATCTTAAAAAGGACATTGTGGCCTTAGAAAAGGTGCAGCGTAGGGCCACAAAAATGATTCCTGGTCTTAGAGGAATGTCATACGAGGAACGGTTACTTGAGCTAAATCTGTTCAGTCTCAAGCAAAGGAGATTGAGGGGGGACATGATCCAGGTATATAAGATTCTAACAGGTTTGGATGCTGTTCAACCAAATAGTTACTTCAGCATTAGTTTAAATACACGAACTCGTGGCCATAGGTGGAAATTAGCGGGAGAACATTTCAAGCTGGATTTAAGGAAGCACTTCTTTACGCAGCGTGTAGAGTATGGAATAGTCTTCCTGATAATGTAGTGCAAGCTGAATCCTTGGGTTCCTTTAAATCAGAGCTAGATAAGATTTTAACGACTCTGAGCTATTAGTTTAGTTCTCCCCAAGCGAGCTTGATGGGCCGAATGGCCTCGTCTCGTTTGTATAGTTCTTATGTTCTTATGTTCAACTCCTTCATCTACAGTGTCAGATGAGCAAACCTTATCTCCCCCTTGAGGATTTGGACATACCAACATAGGGGCAAGAATTTCTGCTACCTCGTCCTGCTGCCTGAGCGTTTCGCCACGGCACTTCTTCACCGAGAAGGAGGTAGAGTCGGGTGCTGAATGGTTATGATCCTCGTCTGCAGGGGGGAGAGGGGAAGGGGCAGGGGAACCACTGGCTACTCCTCCCTCGGTGGCATAAGGAGGAAGCTGCTGTTTGGGCAGCAATGCTTGGGCAGGAGCCACACAGTTTATTTCTGGGTATCTAATTAGCGGACACCATTAGGTCCCTTCAGGGGCTCCACAGACAAACTCATTGACAAAATAGAATTGTCACAGAAAAATTCTTTGTCACATGCTCAGTCGACATGGACTGTGTGCTATTTACATATTTTTGGCACAAACGAAATCTCATATGCATATCGATGTATCTTTGGCACAAGTGGACCTCCATCACTTTAAAGAGGGTAAACTCTGATCAGGAAATTTACGACGTCAGAATAAACGGATTTTTTAACAGAAGTAACTGACATGCCCTAATAAGGAAATGCATACAATCAGAATACAATATCTGTGGTTTTTAACAGTGGTAACAATCTGATAATGAAAGGAATCAGATCAACATTTCTATAGCATGTAACAGAGCTTGCTCCCCTCCAGAACTCATTGTTCCAGTAGTTATCTGAAATCATCTGCAGGAGCTATTCTTTTATTTGTATATTAAGCATAATTATTCATGAATATTATTGATTATGTTTATTTGTTTAATGTTTTTATTTATTCGTATTTATTGTTTATAATATAATGTTATATAGTATTGCAACACTTGAAACGAGAGGTACTTGCCTGCCTTAGTGATATTTACTATTGTCTAAGTGTATTCCCACCTGTAGGAGGCAGCAATGGTTGTTATTAAAGGTGCTGAGATTACGCGGCTCAGGGCTGAAGGTGCAAAGTGAAACAGTCATTGACCGTATTTGCCATGTGTGATGGTGTCTGCATATCGGCCCTTTTGCGCCAAACAAACCAGTTCAAAGTACTGTGTGTTAAAATATCATATGAATAAATCCTCTCAAGAACTAAACTCAATATCGTATCCTCATCATTCAACGCGTCTGACTTTTGCACCTCTTACCACAAGGCAGTGGATTACATGGGGAAATTACAAACAAGGAGAATTTAATCTGTTTTTCCTCTACATTGTCGTTATTCAGAATATTACAGACTATGAACAAAAACGGACAATGTAAGAAAATAAAAAAATGTGTATGACAGAAAGCTAGAGTATTTTTGCAATGGTGAGCACTAGCTGGTTTATGTACTAGCTCACACTCAAGAAACAGCATAAATGCTACTCATACACAGTTGGGGGGCAGGGGTCAGTCCTTGTGCCTGTAATGAGGTCACCAGTTGAAACTAACCCAGCCTCAGCACGTCTGTGGGTCCTTGAGCAAGGCCCTTAACCCCCAGCTCCCTGGGCGCCCCAACAGGTAGCTGCACTTCGCGGACAACTTACTCCACAAAGAGTAAGTTGAGGGAGACATAAAAAACACAATTTCCCCACGGGGATTAATAAAGTCCATCCATCTATGGAATATTATTTAGCACTATATAACGCAGAATATAAGAATTACGATTTTATAAAAAGTATGCCAAATATCCATGATATAATCATTACAATGTAAACATTATAATGTAATCAACACAATGGAACCAACTGAGTATGTATTTGCACCTTTTGTTAGTCTGAGTTTCTGTTAGCTACTTTGTTAGTCCTGAATCTATGAATATTCACATTTTTATCGCGTATATTTTATCACTATGTAAAAGGACAAATATATTATCAACCTTTTAGTGAGACAATGTGTAAACGGCTGAAACTACCAAGGTTTACTACTGAAGGAAGGGATTCACCTGAGTTCACCAAAAGTTCATGGCTGAGTATTTTTAAAAAACCAAGTGGAGCTGCTCGCGCCACTATTATGTTCAACCGAGAGGCCAAACGGTAAAAGAAATGACTGTCAAACTTATCACCTAGGGGTAAATATAAATCTATACAAATATCACCTGCATGCACATTACTTCTTTTACAATAACCAACTCCTGATCCATACTGTTAGTCGTGAAAAAAATAACTATTGTGTACATAGAGGCCCTGTGTAAAAAGATAACTGCCAAGGAAAAGATCAAAAACATTTATTTCAAGGATTCAAAGTTTTTATGGTCATGTACAGTGTACAGTGCAGTTCTTATTTGATTAACTTGAATGTCTTCACAGACAAGACGATTAAACAAATAAAGCAGCGCAACATTATAGTAACTAACAACAAACAAAGCTCACGAGTACTATTACAATATTCATATCATTTATTTAAATTTAATTTTACCAAGTAAATTAATTGAAAAGCAGTTACCGCTTTACCTGCTTCTCGGGAGAAATAGCAGATATACAAACGTCATGTATGTAACTAAAATCTTAAGCCAATAAGGGCAAAGTTGTGTCGTAATGGAGGCGGATCCAGCCTGTGCAGCCTGCTAAGAGGTGCTGCCTGATGTGTCTTGCTCTCGCGGAGTTTTGGTACCATGTGACATGGTGACGTAATGCAACGGGCGATAAAAAATATAACCATGATGCATTGCGTCAGGACCAGAATGCATTGCTTTAAGCTAGCGCTGTATGTGGGTGCATGAAGTGGAAAGCACCCAATAATAAACATAACATTTTTTTAAAAATGTTTTCTTCACCGGTGCAGTGAATTTAAATAAAGAGCTATGATGGTGCTGCAAATGGCTTTGCATAGTAGTTAGTAGTAGCATTAGCCGCTGTGTGCGGCATTAGCTTTCTACAGTCCTTACAGATGGTTCGTGTTTTGTCTGTCTCCCTTTCGCCATTTATATTTTCCGCCGGGCACCCGAAATGCTGACACACAAAAGATTCAAAAGTGTCTGGGGTATCTACTATAGTAATTTAGTCAGATGCCGACATATTTACAGCAGCTCATTTGCAGCGCATTCGTGAAACGGCTTTTCGCTCCAACGAGAAATCTCGTCATGTTGTAATATCGCGAGATCTCGTGACACGCGTTTCACTCCCACTTCTTAGTAACAGTCATGATTTGATAAAGTGACAACCTGCGTAATAATTGGTAATACATAGAGTTTGCTATTGTTCAGGCTAGCAGACTGTTATGGCTTGAGGTTAATGGTGCCTGTTACTTGTGAATTTTCACATTTGCAGGGATCTTCTGCCTCGTGAACGTGAAACGGGTAATTATGCTAAAAGAAGAAAAAAGCAGAACTGCAATGTGTGTAAGGCTGGTGCTGATTTTTCAGTCTGAACACAGTAAAATTTATACAAATTACCTGTATTCAAACTTGTATTCTTTATATAGTTTGGTTAATTACTATTTAAAAGTTTTATCTGCGCTCCATTGTATAACTTATATTGGAGACTTGTATGTACTTTTCGATTGGAAATGGTTAGCTGTATACAGGGGCGCCGCTAAGGGGGGGAAAGTTGGGACAATTCTAAGGGCCCACGCCCTTTAGGGGCCCCCAGAGATCTGAATGGGTGTGGTAGGGGGGCCCAACCTCATATTTTGTCATAGGGCCCAAAATTGCTAGCGGCGCCCCTGGCTGTATATACTTTGAATATTTTTATGATTAATTTCTTTGTTTATTTAATTTGGCAACAGATCTGCACTTTTAGCAGTATTGCTGTCAATTTTTGTGAAAGTTGTTACTAAATAAAACAAAAGAAGCAGACTTGTGTAAATCCTATATTGGTCGTGTATTCTTCCTGTAGCGTAGTGACAGCTTTTTGTACGGAAGCCGTGAACGGCTGTGCTTGCAAATATATTTTCTTCTGAATAATTAGAAGGATAAGCATATTTTGTCGCCGCCGCGAGATAGTCATGCCATACACAGCTCTGCTCGTTTTTGTACTGTAACCGTGTTACTTAATTTGCGAATCCATGAATTTAACGTTGACATTAAGTCAACATTGACATTGACAACGTTGACATTAAGTGTTGCACCTATCTAGTGTTTTACCGTGAAGGGCATGTTATATCTTGTCTCTAAGTCGCACTATGGTCCAGGGGAATGCTATGTCATATTAGAACATGTGTCGATGATGTGGCAATATAAATATTTTAGAATACTGTCAGTTTTAGTTTCAGAAATCCATCATTTGAGAAAAAAGGCCAGTCACGACAAATATATATGGAATATAACAACAGAGGTTAGCTGTATTTGTTTAAGTGTAAAGATGCACATAGAAACATGCATGAGCTCATCTGAGAATAAACTGAATGCAATGAAGATTTGTGACTCCTGCTGGAAAATGCGAATAGTGGCAGGGTCTTCAAGCAGTACATTTGTCTGAGAGTCAGTTAATATTAGGAAAGGCACCGTTTTTTTTTTCAATGGCGCTAATTATCAAGAAGGAAATGGAGTACCCCAGTACCTGGTTTACGGGCACTGGAAGCTCCAGTATCAGTCAGACTTTCATGTAAGTATATGTGTGTTTAATGACTTGTGCATGTTTCATCTTTACCAGGGGCAGAGGGGAAACTCAATAAATAGCCTTCTCTCACACTTCCAGGCCTGCAGAACTGAGCATGTCCCCTGGTTTTGTGCATATGTCTGTAGGCTTTGAGTTTTTCCTATGGGGGCTTCAATTTCCTCCCAGAGTACAAATACGTGCAGATCAGTTGCATTGGGGAGTCCATACTGTGATGCTGAGTGGGTGTAGGAGGAGATTGAGAGATGAAACTCCGGATGATTTACTCCCTCGGCTAACTAACCAGAACAGGATCGTACCAATACCAAAATGATAAGTTTATAAATGTTTTTCACTACCCTGATTCATTCAGTTATTTCTGTTTGTTAATTCCATCCCCCAAGCAAATACATAAATAAACAAACAAATATTCAGGGGGAATGTGTCATAGGTGATAGAATCAGTGGATGAATCTAAAGAAAAAAAGTAATGATTTCTTTCTCTCCAAAACACAATGCACAAAACTCTTAAGTTAGGTAAGACATTGAAATTTTATGACAGTAGCATGATGCAGAGGAACAACAGAAGGAAAAATCTAACTAAACCTGAGTCAACTAGGACTAATTACACTAAATTAAGTGGAACACACAAAATACCTAAAACAACTTAATAAACAAGCAAGAAATATTACATTTGATTAACTATACTGATGCCTGAGGGAAGTTCTTGTGCATAATGCAGCAAGTATATACAGCTGCAGAGACACTACACATAGTGCAAATAAATTAAAAAGTATACAGTACACACACTGATTCCTGAAAAATCTAAATACCATGGAATACTAATGAAATACTGATGATGATGATAATAATAGAAATAATAATGAATTAGTTTAGGGTATTATGCAATTGACATGTACAATTAAAAAAGAAATTGCACCAGACATTTCCTGTGGCAAAGAAGGGTTGCTTTGTGCCACATTACTCAAGTCAATTCACTTTATTTTGTATAGTACATTTTCATAGCCTTACATTGTCTCAAAGCACTTTACTTTGTCCCTGCCCAATTGTCCCAGTGAGCAAGATCTAGCCTGAAAAATTAGAAAGCGACATTGGCAAGGATAAACTCAGTCATAGTAAGAAACCTTTGGAGGAACCAGAGTGAAAGGGGGAGCCCATCCTCCACAGGGCAGAAGTCAGGTTAACAAAGTCCTGATTTATATGGTTTATATGGTTCAATTAGTTAAGTCCGGATGTAAATACAGAATAACTGGCAGCAGGGCACACAGGAAAGACGTAAACAGGCAGGAGGGCAGGCAGGAGGGTGGCACAGGCAGGACGTAATGGGCAGGAGGGCGGGCAGGCAGGGCAGCACAGGCAGCCAGAACTGTTTTGCCACTGCAGTTTGTTTTACAATTTCATCTGCATTTGTTCCCCCAAGGTATAACAGCAGCTAATTTATGAACATGCTGCTTTTCAGAAAAGTTTAATTTCCAGGAGCATGACCAGTGCATACATTTAGTGTTGATGGTTCTTTGTAAAATGGATGTTCTGTACTTTTATTGATCTGTCCATCCATCCATCCATCCATCCATCCATCCATCCATCCATTCATCCATTTTCTAACTACTTCTGATGAAGTTCCGGGTTATGAGGTATCCTGAAGCCCAGGCAATATGGGACAAACACACACATGCACACACATAGGGTATACCTATCCTTATGGGGCCCGCTCATTGACTTCTATTGGATAAATGCTAACGCTAACTATGACAATCTTAACCCCCACCCTGCCCTAACCATAACCATAAGTAACCAAGCAAAATAAAAGAGGTTTTGCATTTTTAGTTTTTCCACAGCAGTCACAGATTTTTATAAAATAGAGTTTTCCTGGTTTTCAGTTTCGTGGTCCCCATAAGGGAAAAAAAAAACAGGTATTTATCACGCTATGGGGTAGGATAGGTATACCCGCTCGCACACACACACACAGACATGCACACAAATGGATAGATCACCACAGTTACTATGGATGTCGATCCTGCAATAATGAGACAGAACTATCATACTTAACAGGATCATATCCCTAGTTCTACATATGCATAATTATATTTAAAAAAGATCCCACGCACCCAGCACATGAGATGTTTGAACTTCTGCCCTCTGGTAAACGTTACCGCAGTATGCATTGCAGAACAACCAGATTTAATAAGAGCTTCTAACCCCAAAGCCATCAGAATACTAAATGCTAATGAACATACGTTTATGTGAAACCCTACTCTCTCTTACTCTCTGTGCACTTTATTACCACAACTGGTATTAAGTTTACTTTTTATTTATATAGTATAGTGCAATAATATAATCACGATTTGTGTGTGAGTGTGCCCTGTGATGGGCTGCCCCCCATCCTGGATTGTTCCCTGCCTCGTGCCCATTCCACATTCCGGGATAGGTTCCGGACCACCCGCGACCCAGTAGGATAAGCAGTTTGGAAAATGGATGGATGGATATAACTAACATAAGACAGACATTACACCTAACAAACAATAAACACGAAATAAAGGAGTGGATACAAAAAAAATGTAATGCAATGACCAGATTTAACACCTGGATTATGTCCCCCCTTAGTCTCCTTTGCTCGAGGCTAAACAGATTCAGCTCAGCTAACCTCTCCTCATTAAACATTCCTCTAAGACCAGGAATCATTCTCCCAGCCAAGCAAGCCTGAGTCCGGCTTCCACTCCCCCGATCCCCAGCAATGTTAACTTGGAAGGGCGTATTCTGTATGCACAACTGAGACAACCCAGGTGGAGCTCAGCTTATCGGCTGGCAAAATTGCCTTCAGGTATCACCCACCCTAGTGAGAGTCCAAGCTAGGGCCGTTCTCAGAACTCACCCTAAACGAAGTCCTGCTCAAAAGTTGTAATGACCGCCTGAGGTACCTGTCAGCCTTGCCCGTAATGAGTCAGTGGGTGTAGCCGGGCTGACACGCTTTTGGGCATCCAATTGCTGAGAACTCCCCTTCGGTTCTGACAAACTGTACGATCACAAGCAGTGACAGCAGAGCCACAGACAAGCTCAACCAACAGAGAGCGAATGGTAAGCACCCAGCACCCGAAGGGCTCAACTGATCACATCCAAACGACTTCCTGATGGGATTGTGTACGTAACTGGTTTACTGTTGTTAATAGTGGTTGAACTTCTATGCAAGTCCCCTTGTTGGGGGAGAGGGAATGAATGAAAGCATAAGGTGAAATAAAACCTAAAATAAATCAAAAAGGTTAAACGGGAATCAAACCAAATGAATTGTGTTTCTTATTCAATTGTAAACATCAATTAGTTATGCAACAATAACCTAATTGGATGTTAATGTATTGTGATCAAACTGATTTAGTCCGTGAAGTTGATTCCTGCTTTCAGGCAAGAACCTGTGTGTCCAATTATGCGTGTTGTATCACCGCAGTTGACCACCAGAGACCCAACTCAGATGTTGTTAACCTACTATGGCGGACCACTAGAGGTGCAATTTCAATGGAGTGGCACTGCTATGGCTTGCCACTAGAAGCGCAATTTCAAAATTGAGTGGTAGTTCTATGCCTGACCACTAGAAGCGCAATTTCGAAATGGAGTGGTAGTTCTATGCCTGACCACCGGGGGCGCAATATCGAAATGGAGTTGTAGTTCTATGCCTGACCACTGGAGGCGCGATTTTGAAATGGAGTGGTAGTTCTATGCCTGACCACTGGAGGCGCAATTTCGAACTGGAGTGGTAGTTCTATGCCTGACCACCGGGGGCGCAATATCGAAATGGAGTGGTACTTCTATGCCTGACCACCGGGGGCGCAATATCGAAATGGAGTGGTAGTTCTATGCCTGACCACCGGGAGCGCAATTTCGAAATGGAGTGGTAGTTCTATGCCTGACCACTAGAGGCACGATTACGAAATGGAATAGTAGTTCTATGCCTGACCACTAGAGGCGCGATTTCGAAATGGAGTAGTAGTTCTATGGCTTGTCACTAGAAGCGCAATTTCAAAATTGAGTGGTAGTTCTATGCCTGACCACTAGAAGCGCAATTTCGAAATGGAGTGGTAGTTCTATGCCTGACCACCGGGGGCGCAATATCGAAATGGAGTGGTAGTTCTATGCCTGACCACTAGAGGCGCGATTTCGAAATGGAGTAGTACTTCTATGGCTTGCCACTAGAAGCGCAATTTCAAAATTGAGTGGTAGTTCTATGCCTGACCACTAGAAGCCCAATTTCGAAATGGAGTGGTAGTTCTATGCCTGACCACTAGAGGCGCGATTTCGAAATGGAGTGGTAGTTATATGCCTGACCACTAGAGGCGCAATTTCGAACTGGAGTGGTAGTTCTATGCCTGACCACCGGGGGCGCAATATCGAAATGGAGTGGTAGTTCTATGCCTGACCACCGGGGGCGCAAAATCAAAATGGAGTGGTAGTTCAATGCCTGGCCACTAGAGGCGCAATATCGAAATTGAGTGGTAGTTCTATGCCTGGCCACTAGAGGCGCAATTTCGAAATGGAGTGGTAGTTCTATGCCTGACCACTAGAGGTAACCAAAGATATAGCTAGGCGGTTGCCGACGCTAGATGAGTGACACACACATTTAATGCATGCGCATGCTGCTTGTGGCCTTCTTCTGTGCCTTGCACAGTATAAAACCCCTTAAAACAATTACTGAAGCGAGACGGCGCACGCGTTACGGCGACAGATTTAAATTGTGAGTGCACTATATCTCGTCGCAAATGGTGCTTAACCACGGTGGGTCTCAAGCACAGGAGACTCCCAATTTCTAAATGACACACACTTGGCTCACAGCGCAAAGTTGTGTTAAACTTGCTTTGTCTAAAGCAGGCACACACATACGAGTATGATCCTGATAGGTAACTAAGCTATCGGTCTTATGTCCAAGCGCAACATAATTTAGGTTAGAACCTCATAACAAGTATTCCCGTTCGCTAATAGAGAGATCTCTCCCAGGATATATAGAAACGGAGACACTCGTCCGAATTGAACCTGGAAACAAAGCGCTACATCTGAGAATCTCGTCAGACATAGGGTTAAAGTTTACTGCAGTTTAATACGAAAGAACTACAATGAAATCACCGAAAATAAAACAAAATAATATAACTACTAATAATAGAAATAAAAATAACTATAATAAGCCCATATGATCCCGCTTAAATGCCTTCAGATTGCCATGAGTGCGACTTTTGCAACCAGTTCACAGTAGCGCTTCTTCACTGCACGTTCGGTCATAAAAAGTTTAAATTGTGTGCTCAGAATAAGTTTAAACCTTGTGCCTTGTGATTATTAACCAATTTTTATGCTGAATGGTCGGCTCAAACTCAATTGCGAAACACCGTGAGTCTGTTAATGTGTGACTTAAATGGAACTCATTAATAACCAGTATCACGTAATAACCTGGGTTAGAATAGAAGGCTTGTCCAACGAGCTGCGTCACCAGGTAATGTAAACGATCGGTAGCGAAGCTCCCCTCACGGCCAATGAGAGAGAGTCTCGCGATATTTCAGGCGAATTTGAGGTTTCAGAGCGTAGATCGCACAGGCAGGGATTCTTGTGAGCACTCAATGAACGGAGGCTGAAGTTGTGTAAAAGACATGCATTTATTCCTATAACTAACATAAGACAGACATTACACCTAACAAACAATAAACACGAAATAACGGAGTGGACACAAACAATGTAATCATGAAAATGCAATGACCAGATTTAAAATGAGTAACCTTAAAAGGGAAAATACTGTTCTGCAAAGCAAGCAATTTGTGGAAATACTGTCCTAAAGTAATATAGCAGGTGAATAGGAGTTTAGGTTGTTATAAATGAAAGGAAGTTTGTTTACTTGGTTGCAGAGTGGGGGGGGGGGGGTCTTGGCAGTTGGTTGCGGAGGCTGATGAGCTGATGGGTGATGGCACTCAGGGAGGCGCGGTGTTTGCAGCGGTTGTTGGAGTGGAGCCCCTCTGATTCCCTCTCCTGGTGAAGCTTGGGCTTGGTTGCAGTTCTCTGTCCAGCTGGGTCTTCACTGATAGGCTTCAGGAGGGCTTCTTGTGGGCTTCTCTTCTCTTGGGCTGATGTTCTCTGCCTCTCTTCGTGCTGATGGTCTTTTGTTTTCTCCTCCCTTCTGTTTCTCCTCTCCTGGCTTTGTTCTGAGGTGCCAGGTTTTATAGTGTAAAGTTCGTGAATAGGAGTGACCAGGAATTCGACTCCTGGACCAATGGCTGACCATCCATTTGGCGGGCTTTCGGAAGGGGGTCTGTATCAGTCCTTTTGAGATTTATGACCAGAGTGATTTCCCTTGTATTGATGATTTTCGTTAGGCTGGTGTAACTTTTGATATATTCACTTTCGTGGTAACCACTGACCAGATTTGGAAACTGGAGTGATTTTCCATCGGTTTGATACCAAACATGCCATAGCAGCCTAGCGGTTCACACCTCATACCATCTGTAATGATTAATTAATGATTACTTATATTATGTCGTTATGTTATATTACTCACACCTTATTTTATGCCTCACAATCTATATAATTGTAAATATACTGTGTAGCTGCTGGCGCGTTCCAAACTAAATCTCATTGTACTTACAATGTCAATAAAAACATCCATCCATCCATCTAGGCAGGCCAGTGTCGCCTCCATCCTTCCTGAAGTCAGTGATTCCTTTGTCTTTGTGCTGTTTAGTGCCAAATTGTTTGCTGAACTCCAACCTATCAGTTTCTGGACCTCATCTCTGTAAGCTGACTCATAAGAACCAAAGAGATTTACAAATGAGAGGAGGCCATTCGGCCCATCAAGCTCCTTTGAGGAGAACTTAGCTAATAGCTCAAAAATCTTATCTAGCTCTGATTTAAAAGAACCCAGGGTTTTAGCTTGTGTTACAATAACAGGAAGACTATTCCATACTCTAACTACACGCTGTGTACAGAAATGCTTCATCAAATTCGTTTTAAAATGTTCTCCAGCTAATTTCCACTTATGGCCACGAGTTCTGGTATTTAAACTAACATTGAAATAGCCATTTGGCTGAACAGCATCCAGACCTGTTAGAATCTTAAACACCTGGATTATGTCCCCCCTTAGTCTCCTTTGCTCGAGGCTAAACAGATTCAGCTCAGCTAACCTCTCCTCATTAGACATTCCTCTAAGACCAGGAATCATTCTCGTTGCCCTACGTTGCACCTTTTCCAAGGCAGCAATGTCCTTCTTAAGGTATGGTAACCAAACCCGCACACAATATTCTAGGTGGGGTCTTACCAAGGAATTATATTATCGTAGCATCACTTGCCTTGTCTTAAACTCCACACACCTAGAGATGCAATGTGCCTTCTCGCGTGGTGTTCCTGCAGAGGGAGTCTGTGAGTGCTGGAGATTGGGGGAGGGGGCAGTGTGGCTATGTCTGCTCTGTGTTCCTCCAGACGAGCAAAGAAGCTGTTTAGCTCCTTTGCTAAAAGGGCGTTGCTGTTAACAGTGACGGTGTTGTTGCCTTTGAAGTTTGTAATGTGTTGTATTCCCTGCCACACCCACTGTGGGTTGTTGTATGTGAAGTAGACCTCTATTTTCTGTTTCTCTGCCTGCCTGGCAACCTTGATGCCCCTATTCAGGTTAGCTCTGGCTGCACTCTGTGTTCTTGACTGCGCTGTCTTGTCCTGTAGTATTGTATTGTTGCTCTTGTGTTTATCTTGCACTTTCTCCCTCTGTTTGTGCTCCTTTCACTCTGTATAGTTCTATCTTGCCCGCACTTGTGTCATCTTGTGTTGTTTCTGTTTTTCTTCTTTGTCTTGCACCGTGGTCCAGGAGGAACAATGTTTCCTTTCACTGTGTACTGTGTATATTGCTGAAATAACAATAAACCCACTTGACCACCTGCCTCGATTCATCCTGAAGAGTTTTCCAATGTTGTTCAAAGGTCTGTTTGTTTCGGGTGAAGGACACGCCCCTGGACGTGCTGGATAAGGGGACCACAGATCAGTGTCCTCAGTCCTGCTTCTCCCTTCAAAGCTGAGAGGAAGATGACCCGCCTGCTGGTTCTGGTTTTGGCTTATGGAGCTCTGCTTATCTCCACAGAGGCCCAGCAAGATTACCACAGTCTCCCTGCACTCTACAAGACGGCCATTAAACTCGCAGTCGAAAATGCTCATCAAGGAACCCGTCAGCACATGAATTTCTATAACATCCAGGGCCGTCCGAAGGTAACTGCTGAGAAAGTGTTTACAAAAGTGTGAAACTTTCATCATCTGCAAGCTGAACTAATGAGAATCACATTGATTTTGATGTTTTAATTTCAATGCATATGATGCTTAATGTCTCTTCACAATGAAAGTGATGGTTGTATATCTCAGCCCTGGTCAATTTTACCTTCTCACAGTTTCTCTCTGAATCTGCTGCAGTCAAGTCTGTGACAGTTTGCCATTTTTTGGGTGATTATTGTTTGTTATATTGCCTTTAAAACAGTTGTAGGCAATTTTGTATATAACGTGTTTATGTGATTTAGATCAGCAGTGAATACATTGACATTGAGATTCTCTTGAGAGCAACAAAATGTCCAAAGTCAACTGCAACAGACCATCGGGCTGACTGTATTTTCATGGACAAGAGGGTAAGTAAAGAGTCACTGTGACTGTGAGCATTGGACATATCAGTTAGCAAATTAATTTAGGTTCATGTTAACTTTTTTGATGCCCTGCGGAGGAAAGTTAGCCAACAATAAAGTAACAAATAGATAGGTGGCCTCAAACAGCCAGTTCCATCACCTTATTCTCAAATTTTAGTAGGTTTACAGGCTTAAAGGCTGGATTACCAGGCAGTTGAAATCAGCCTTAAATGGCAGTGTGGTGTTTTGTGGTGAAAGGGCAATTAAATCTGGTCAGAGCAGGGTAGATGCGCAGTGTGAATTACCCTTTAAATTTACCTCTTTAAATAGTGAACTACAGGACCACTTAGCTTGATCGGAGGACAGTATTTTAATACAGAGCAGTGTTCAGTTAAACGGGATTTGTTGTTCATACTTTTAGATGAACTTGCTTTGTATAATATAGCCTTAAGGTGACCCTGCTTTGGAAGCTCTTTCCTCTAAAATTGTTCTGTGTCATTAAACCCTGCAGTCCAGCAGCTCTGCCTTAAATCTTTAGATATATCTTTACTACACCTTCTCTCACTGTATTTATTGCCCACCACTCTTTAAATACTGTTTTTGTGTGTCTGTGTGTTTTTGCAGCCATTCATTAACTGTAGAGTTTGCAGCAGACGGTCTGGTAATAATCTTACACATCCATCAATTGACTGTGTACCAAACAAGAAAGTGGATGAAGTAAGTGTAGAGAGTCTTAGCATTATGGAAATGTAACAGGTGTGTGAATTGTGTCTAAACATGTGGTTAAACTTTGATTGTGTTTGTACATGCAAAAATTTGATCAGAGTACTGTTTATTAATGACAAGGTTACTTTTAATCTGAACAACAGTGGCAGCACCAGGGAAAAGCTTGGGGGGGGGGCTCTAGCTCCTCCTCCAATGACCATAGTACCCCCACAGCACCCCCAAAATATTGGTTTCATTTTTTCTTTAACTATCTGTAAAATCTGTATATTGTGTAAGACATTTTTGCGGTTTTTATAGCATACTTGTAGTGTATTTTTTCTTCAAAGTACACATAGAGGCTCTGTGAGCTAGACGTTAGAATTTCATATTTTATCATATTTTATCCATGCTGTAGCTTATCGTGCTGTGTGCTTCTATACAGCATCTACATAAGCTGAAAAGCTAAAGCACCCGCTCTAAATAATCTCACTCCCCTATAGCACCTGTAGCATTAAGTCACTGGCGCTGCCACTGCTGAATAAACGACTCCAATCTGACTAAACCGCTTAACTTTTCCTCCCCATGTTACATTTCAGGACAAACGACGTAATATGTGTCCTTCTGATAAACCTCCTCTCAGATCTAAAACTGCCTTGGCTTCCAAGGACACTAAAGAAGCTGAAGGAGACTGTCTGGGCTGTTTCTGATGGCTGATGGTCCTGCAATGTGGACCAGAGGAGGAAACTGGAAGGGAAAATGCTTTGCTTTATATCATGCCCACCCAAAGCCCCCAGTGAGTAAGCCATAGGCGCCGATAGCATGGAAAAACTCCCAAGAAGGAAGAAACCTTGGGAGGGACCAAACTCAAAGGGGGAGCCCATCCTCCTGGGGCCGGCAAAGTGTAGGTGCAGGATCACAAAAAACTTAACGAGAGAATTCGACTGTCCCTCACAAAAACTGTAAAGTTTTAGTGGCTAAATTGCTTTTTCTATGCCTTTTCAAACAGGAGGAGATTTGTTTGGCTATATGTAGAAATTTTCTATACAATTTAGACAGCACAGAATCATTAACCTACTTTAATGAATTTATTTATACAACCACATATTTCACACATTTTGACATCAGTCATGCAGTGAAGATACAGTCTCTTTATTTCTTGACGCCAACCCTCCCCATTAATCCGGGCTTGGGACCGACACCTAGTTGAGCTGGCTTGCTCCCTTAAGTGGCTGGGTTAGGCTAAACTATGTACATATTTATAAAGACTACAATAAATTTATAAAGACCTCCCTAAATATGTAGTCTAACAAAACGCAGTTTAAAGAAGGTAGCCTACCTGGTAAACAAAGAAATTAAAAGGCCCACAGCATATAATCGGGCTATATTCCAAGCAGTTTTTAAGAACGTAACCTACATGGCGAAATTGAATTACTTTCTGGACCAACAAACGCAACCAGGCATGAACATTATGCACCTTCCTAGTCTTGATGTAAGTCGTCCTACAGATGAGGACGTTAGGCAGCCTTTAGATCCGACCCATCATGCACTGCAGTTTTTTGCAAATTCCTCAGACGGAAAACCATTAAATACCTCTTCTATTACCTTATATTACCTTATATTCATGTAATAAATATACAAATATCAATTAGTTGGAAATCAGCCAGACAGACGTAATTACTACAAATGGTTTCCACTGTATTTGTGACTCTGAGTGCCGCAGGCTTGGATGCAGTGCCGCACCATTTTGTAAGGCATGCACTGGCCAATCATGTAGCACTTCTCTCAGAAATATTAATGAGACATCACCTACCACCCTGCAAAAAAGAAATTTGCCGCTTGTCCCCCTGCACATGAGCCAACTTGGCTGCGTCAACCAGCGGAGCTCCGGAGCCTCTGGAGAAACACGCGGCAAAAAAGGCTCGCATGCGGTCTTCCAAAGTTTGGGAATACTTCAGTCATGACACCTTTTCTGCGCCTCTACTGTAGCTGGCGTTAATGATGCTGTTTCAGCCATTTTATATTTTCTGTTTACTTATTCTGTCATGTAAGACTGAGACAAATTATCGTTTACGACAATTCTTACACACTGTAGCCTGACTTGCTGACTTAAGTAAGTTTAACTATAAGCTACCTTTGCTAGTGTTTGTGAATAACATGTTTCTCTAGTTATGAAATTATTCCATGTTTTAGCATCTGTTTCAACATTAAAGTCAAATTGGTATACTGAAATATATAAAAACTATTGAACTATTAACTTAAGTCTAACATAGAAAATCCTACTGAATCTCTTAAGATTTTCCTTTTTTGTTAATGCACTAATGTTTAAGAAGTGTCTTAATAAATTGAATTTCAGATTTGTGTGTGGGTGGGAGTGGGTGAATTGTATTAAATTCATACATTCATTCTTTTGGCTCAGACATTACTGACCTAAAACAAATTGAGGCATTGGGTAAGTGCTTAAATTAGCTACTAAATGGCAAAAAATATTCTAAATATCACATTTTCCATTCTTCGGTATAATTTTAACGAATCACCTATGCTGCCAAACATTAACGCATAGATTGTCACAACACTCTATGTTTTAGTTCTTCTTTATGTGTATAGGACGGTGTGATGGTTCTGGTGGTGGGTGTGGCCGACGCTGCTCGCGATGTTTGGCTATGCTGCAGTCCCAGGGACCAAGTTGGAACACATTTCCACCTTCAAGCTTAGGTGGAAAAACGGCACCGAGACCCAGCAGCAGGACAACTTCACTTGTCCAGACAACCAGCCCTGCTTCATCATTGAAGTAAGCCCTGTGAACAGGAGCGAGATGTACTTCTGCAGTGGATGTTATAGCGGAAAGAACATCCCCATCCTCACGTCTGCCGGAGTGCCCCCTCAAGTGGGTGTGTGACTTAACTCGATGGATGAATTGGACAGAATGTACTGTTACTAGAGGTCGACCGATATGGGTTTTTCAATAGCCGATGCCGATATTTAGGAGTCAGGGTCAGGCGATGGCCGATATATGCTGCTGATTTTTTTTGGCCGATAATTGGACGTTTTCCCCTCTATTTGCATGGTAAAATATCACACTAATAATAACAAACGATACACAAAATTTCTCAATTTAGCATTTATTGAATACTCAACTTGGAAACAATAACACATTTATAAACAATAAAAATAGCAGCATCAGAATCTCTGTTAGTGCACAATATAGCAGCAAACTCCTCATGTTTGACGGAAGGAAATTTGTAAACAATACAAAAAGGAATAAGCATGTTATCTTCAGTTGTAATCCCACTTCCAGTCCCTGAGTCTTACTCACCACACTCATACTTCACAGCAATCAGACAGCAGTTAATTAACCAGAAGAGAAAAATGCAAAAACACAACAGAACTTGTAAATAATAACAAACTAATAGACAATAAAAATAGCAGCATCAGAATCTCTATTAGTGCCAAATATAGCAGCAAACTCCTCATGTCTGACGGAAGGAAAATTTGTAAATACACAAAGGAATGAGCACATCTTCAGTTTTAATCCCATTTCCAGTCCCTGAGTCTTCCTCATCCCACAAGCAGGCAAGGCATGTCACCCCGGTTGTGTGACACTTATTTTATATAATAAAATAAGTGCCCCCTGCGGCCCCAGAGCCCGAGCAGCCGTCTCCGCTGCCTGCAGCTACCGCGCCCACGTCCGAGGCGCTTTCCCTGCCTGCAGCTCCCGGGCAGGCGCCCCCTCTGCAGCCTGCAGCTCCAGTCCCTGGCCCCACTCCAGTCCCTTCTCCCCCTGTGACTCTGGTACCCTCACCCCGACGAGCCCGACCCCGGCCACGGGTCCTTATGTCTGTGTCCCATAAGGGGAGAGGACACAGACGCACGGCTGGGGTCCCACCCGCCCAGCCCCCTGGCTCGCCCTCCCTCGCCGGCGCTAGGGCTTGGTCGGCGCCTGCGGGTCCTGGCCCTCCGGGTCGGCTGTCGTCTGCGGGTCCCCCTCCGCGGCCTCGTCGCCCTGCCTCGGTCCCTCCTCCGGCGTCTTATCGGTTGCCTGCGGGCCCCCCGACGGCGGCTCCTCATTCGCCTGCTGGTCCTCCCGCTCTGGCGTGTCGGAGGACGTCGCCGTCTGCTGCGGCTCCCCCTCTCTCCTTGCCCTCGCCAGGGTCCCTTCCAGCTCCTTCGTCCCCTTCCCTGGTCTCCCCTCCGACTCCCTCCTTCGTCCCTGCGTCTGTCCCTCACCCCATCTCCTCGGCCCCTCCGGCTCCGGCCTCCCGGCCGCCTGCAGCCCTTCCGGCTGCCTCCCGTCGCCCGCTGGGTCTCCCTCGGGCTCCTCTTGGTTCCCCCTCCTTCTCTCCCTGGCCTCCCGTCTTTGTCCCTCCTGCCTCTGCTCCCCCTCGCTTTGTTCCTCCTGTCTCTGTCCCTCCTCTCTTTGTCCCTCGTCCCTCTGGCTTCTGCTCCTCTTTCCCCGATGTTCCCTTCGTTCACTCCCGGTCCTTTTGTCCTGCCTGTTCCCTCCGTGTCCCCCTTTCTGATCTGTTTCTCTGCCTTTCCTGTCTTATGTCAAGTCTTGTCCTGGCTCCTTCCCCTGTGCCAGTTCTGTCTGTCCGTTCTGTTCCCTGTCCCTCATTAATGAGGTTTTATATAGATATACATATATGCCCGGCTTGTCCGCTCCTCGTGTGTGCCACGCCCCCTGATTACCCACGTGTGCTTCCCTGATCGTCTCCTGCTTTGCCCGATTACTTTGATTAGTCATGACCTATTTTAAGTCCTGGTCTTACCTGTTTGCCCTGTCCGTCATTGTAGTTTGTCAATGCCTGCGTTCCGTCCTGCTCTACCCGCTCCGTTTCCCCGATTAAAGACCCGTTTTCACAAACACAAAAAATTGGTTCAGATAGGCGACGGACAATCTGATTGGCTCAGATAGGCGACGGACAATCTGATTGGCTCAGATAGGCGACGGACAATCTGATTGGCTCAGATAGGCGACGGACAATCTGATTGGCTCAGATAGGCGACGGACAATCTGATTGGCTCAGATAGGCGACGGACAATCTGATTGGCTCAGATAGGCGACGGACAATCTGATTGGCTCAGATAGGCGACGGACAATCTGATTGGCTCAGATAGGCGACGGACAATCTGATTGGCTCAGATAGGCGACGGACAATCTGATTGGCTCAGATAGGCGACGGACAATCTGATTGGCTCAGATAGGCGACGGACAATCTGATTGGCTCAGATAGGCGACGGACAATCTGATTGGCTCAGATAGGCGACGGACAATCTGATTGGCTCAGATAGGCGACGGACAATCTGATTGGCTCAGATAGGCGACGGACAATCTGATTGGCTCAGATAGGCGACGGACAATCTGATTGGCTCAGATAGGCGACGGACAATCTGATTGGCTCAGATAGGCGACGGACAATCTGATTGGCTCAGATAGGCGACGGACAATCTGATTGGCTCAGATAGGCGACG
This sequence comes from Brienomyrus brachyistius, assembly GCF_023856365.1. Lineage (NCBI taxonomy): Eukaryota > Metazoa > Chordata > Actinopteri > Osteoglossiformes > Mormyridae > Brienomyrus > Brienomyrus brachyistius. Next base: position 34,101 of record NW_026043537.1, read on the forward strand.
GACAATCTGATTGGCTCAGATAGGCGACGGACAATCTGATTGGCTCAGATAGGCGACGGACAATCTGATTGGCTCAGATAGGCGACGGACAATCTGATTGGCTCAGATAGGCGACGGACAATCTGATTGGCTCAGATAGGCGACGGACAATCTGATTGGCTCAGATAGGCGACGGACAATCTGATTGGCTCAGATAGGCGACGGACAATCTGATTGGCTCAGATAGGCGACGGACAATCTGATTGGCTCAGATAGGCGACGGACAATCTGATTGGCTCAGATAGGCGACGGACAATCTGATTGGCTCAGATAGGCGACGGACAATCTGATTGGCTCAGATAGGCGACGGACAATCTGATTGGCTCAGATAGGCGACGGACAATCTGATTGGCTCAGATAGGCGACGGACAATCTGATTGGCTCAGATAGGCGACGGACAATCTGATTGGCTCAGATAGGCGACGGACAATCTGATTGGCTCAGATAGGCGACGGACAATCTGATTGGCTCAGATAGGCGACGGACAATCTGATTGGCTCAGATAGGCGACGGACAATCTGATTGGCTCAGATAGGCGACGGGACAATCTGATTGGCTCAGATAGGCGACGGACAATCTGATTGGCTCAGATAGGCGACGGGGACAATCTGATTGGCTCAGATAGGCGACGGACAATCTGATTGGCTCAGATAGGCGACGGGACAATCTGATTGGCTCAGATAGGCGACGGACAATCTGATTGGCTCAGATAGGCGACGGGACAATCTGATTGGCTCAGATAGGCGACGGACAATCTGATTGGCTCAGATAGGCGACGGGACAATCTGATTGGCTCAGATAGGCGACGGACAATCTGATTGGCTCAGATAGGCGACGGACAATCTGATTGGCTCAGATAGGCCGACGGACAATCTGATTGGCTCAGATAGGCGACGGGACAATCTGATTGGCCTCAGATAGGGCGACGGGACAATCTGATTGGCTCAGATAGGCGGACGGACAATCTGATTGGCTCAGATAGGCGACGGACAATCTGATTGGCTCAGATAGGCGACGGACAATCTGATTGGCTCAGATAGGCGACGGACAATCTGATTGGCTCAGATAGGCGGACGGACAATCTGATTGGCTCAGATAGGCGACGGACAATCTGATTGGCTCAGATAGGCGACGGACAATCTGATTGGCTCAGATAGGCGACGGACAATCTGATTGGCTCAGATAGGCGACGGACAATCTGATTGGCTCAGATAGGCGACGGGACAATCTGATTGGCTCAGATAGGCGACGGACAATCTGATTGGCTCAGATAGCGACGGACAATCTGATGCTCAGATAGGCGACGGACAATCTGATTGGCTCAGATAGGCGACGGACAATCTGATTGGCTCAGATAGGCGACGGGACAATCTGATTGGCTCAGATAGGCGACGGACAATCTGATTGGCTCAGATAGGCGACGGACAATCTGATTGGCTCAGATAGGCGACGGGGACAATCTGATTGGCTCAGATAGGCGACGGACAATCTGATTGGCCTCAGATAGGCGACGGACAATCTGATTGGCTCAGATAGGCGACGGACAATCTGATTGCTCAGATAGGCGACGGACAATCTTATTGGCTCAGATAGGCGACGGACAATCTGATTGGCTCAGATAGGCGACGGACAATCTGATTGGCTCAGATAGGCGACGGGACAATCTGATTGGCTCAGATAGGCGACGGACAATCTGATTGGCTCAGATAGGCGACGGACAATCTGATTGGCTCAGATAGGCGACGGACCAATCTGATTGGCTCAGATAGGCGACGGGACAATCTGATTGGCTCAGATAGGCGACGGACAATCTGATTGGCCTCAGATAGGCGACGGACAATCCTGATTGGCTCAGATAGGCGACGGACAATCTGATTGGCTCAGATAGGCGACGGACAATCTGATTGGCTCAGATAGGCGACGGACAATCTGATTGGCTCAGATAGGCGACGGACAATCTGATTGGCTCAGATAGGCGGACGGACAATCTGATTGGGCTCAGATAGGCGACGGACAATCTGATTGGCTCAGATAGGCGACGGACAATCTGATTGGCTCAGATAGGCGACGGACAATCTGATTGGCTCAGATAGGCGACGGACAATCTGATTGGCTCAGATAGGCGACGGACAATCTGATTGGCTCAGATAGGCGACGGACATCTGATTGGCTCAGATAGGCGACGGACAATCTGATTGGCTCAGATAGGCGACGGGACGATCTGATTGGCTCAGATAGCGAGACGGACGATCTGATTGGCTCAGATAGGCGACGGACGATCTGATTGGCTCAGATAGGCGGACGGACGATCTGATTGGCTTCAGATAGGCGACGGACGATCTGATTGGCCTCAGATAGGCGACGGACGATCTGATTGGCTCAGATAGGCGACGGACGATCTGATTGGCTCAGATAGGCGACGGACGATCTGATTGGCTCAGATAGGCGACGGACGATCTGATTGGCTTCAGATAGGCGACGGACGATCTGATTGGCTCAGATAGGCGACGGACGATCTGATTGGTTCAGATAGGCGACGGACGATCTGATTGGCTCAGATAGGCGACGGACGAATCTGATTGGCTCAGATAGGCGACGGACGATCTGATTGGCTCAGATAGGCGACGGACAATCTGATTGGCTCAGATAGGCGACGACAATCTGAATTGGCTCAGATAGGCGACGGACATCTGATTGGCTCAGATAGGCGACGGACCAATCTGATTGGCTCAGATAGGCGACGGACAATCTGATTGGCTCAGATAGGCGACGGACAATCTGATTGGCTCAGATAGGCGACGGACAAATCTGATTGGCTCAGATAGGCGACGGACAATCTGATTGGCTCAGATAGGCGACGGACAATCTGATTGGCTCAGATAGGCGACGGACAATCTGATTGGCTCAGATAGGCGACGGACAATCTGATTGGCTCAGATAGGCGACGGGACAATCTGATTGGCTCAGATAGGCGACGGACCAATCTGATTGGCTCAGATAGGCCGACGGACAATCTGATTGGCTCAGATAGGCGACGGGACAATCCTGATTGGCTCAGATAGGCGACGGACAATCTGATTGGCTCAGATAGGCGACGG
>NW_026043538.1:0-37206 GCF_023856365.1 Brienomyrus brachyistius
AGATTGTCCGTCGCCTATCTGAGCCAATCAGATTGTCCGTCGCCTATCTGAGCCAATCAGATTGTCCGTCGCCTATCTGAGCCAATCAGATTGTCCGTCGCCTATCTGAGCCAATCAGATTGTCCGTCGCCTATCTGAGCCAATCAGATTGTCCGTCGCCTATCTGAGCCAATCAGATTGTCCGTCGCCTATCTGAACCAATTTTTTGTGTTTGTGAAAACGGGTCTTTAATCGGGGAAACGGAGCGGGTAGAGCAGGACGGAACGCAGGCATTGACAAACTACAATGACGGACAGGGCAAACAGGTAAGACCAGGACTTAAAATAGGTCATGACTAATCAAAGTAATCGGGCAAAGCAGGAGACGATCAGGGAAGCACACGTGGGTAATCAGGGGGCGTGGCACACACGAGGAGCGGACAAGCCGGGCATATATGTATATCTATATAAAACCTCATTAATGAGGGACAGGGAACAGAACGGACAGACAGAACTGGCACAGGGGAAGGAGCCAGGACAAGACTTGACATAAGACAGGAAAGGCAGAGAAACAGATCAGAAAGGGGGACACGGAGGGAACAGGCAGGACAAAAGGACCGGGAGTGAACGAAGGGAACATCGGGGAAAGAGGAGCAGAAGCCAGAGGGACGAGGGACAAAGAGAGGAGGGACAGAGACAGGAGGAACAAAGCGAGGGGGAGCAGAGGCAGGAGGGACAAAGACGGGAGGCCAGGGAGAGAAGGAGGGGGAACCAAGAGGAGCCCGAGGGAGACCCAGCGGGCGACGGGAGGCAGCCGGAAGGGCTGCAGGCGGCCGGGAGGCCGGAGCCGGAGGGGCCGAGGAGATGGGGTGAGGGACAGACGCAGGGACGAAGGAGGGAGTCGGAGGGGAGACCAGGGAAGGGGACGAAGGAGCTGGAAGGGACCCTGGCGAGGGCAAGGAGAGAGGGGGAGCCGCAGCAGACGGCGACGTCCTCCGACACGCCAGAGCGGGAGGACCAGCAGGCGAATGAGGAGCCGCCGTCGGGGGGCCCGCAGGCAACCGATAAGACGCCGGAGGAGGGACCGAGGCAGGGCGACGAGGCCGCGGAGGGGGACCCGCAGACGACAGCCGACCCGGAGGGCCAGGACCCGCAGGCGCCGACCAAGCCCTAGCGCCGGCGAGGGAGGGCGAGCCAGGGGGCTGGGCGGGTGGGACCCCAGCCGTGCGTCTGTGTCCTCTCCCCTTATGGGACACAGACATAAGGACCCGTGGCCGGGGTCGGGCTCGTCGGGGTGAGGGTACCAGAGTCACAGGGGGAGAAGGGACTGGAGTGGGGCCAGGGACTGGAGCTGCAGGCTGCAGAGGGGGCGCCTGCCCGGGAGCTGCAGGCAGGGAAAGCGCCTCGGACGTGGGCGCGGTAGCTGCAGGCAGCGGAGACGGCTGCTCGGGCTCTGGGGCCGCAGGGGGCACTTATTTTATTATATAAAATAAGTGTCACACAACCGGGGTGACATGCCTTGCCTGCTTGTGGGATGAGGAAGACTCAGGGACTGGAAATGGGATTAAAACTGAAGATGTGCTCATTCCTTTGTGTATTTACAAATTTTCCTTCCGTCAGACATGAGGAGTTTGCTGCTATATTTGGCACTAATAGAGATTCTGATGCTGCTATTTTTATTGTCTATTAGTTTGTTATTATTTACAAGTTCTGTTGTGTTTTTGCATTTTTCTCTTCTGGTTAATTAACTGCTGTCTGATTGCTGTGAAGTATGAGTGTGGTGAGTAAGACTCAGGGACTGGAAGTGGGATTACAACTGAAGATAACATGCTTATTCCTTTTTGTATTGTTTACAAATTTCCTTCCGTCAAACATGAGGAGTTTGCTGCTATATTGTGCACTAACAGAGATTCTGATGCTGCTATTTTTATTGTTTATAAATGTGTTATTGTTTCCAAGTTGAGTATTCAATAAATGCTAAATTGAGAAATTTTGTGTATCGTTTGTTATTATTAGTGTGATATTTTACCATGCAAATAGAGGGGAAAACGTCCAATTATCGGCCAAAAAAAATCAGCAGCATATATCGGCCATCGCCTGACCCTGACTCCTAAATATCGGCATCGGCTATTGAAAAACCCATATCGGTCGACCTCTAGTAACAGTACATTCTGTCCAATTCATCCATCGAGTTAAGTCACACACCCACTTGAGGGGGCACTCCGGCAGACGTGAGGATGGGGATGTTCTTTCCGCTATAACATCCACTGCAGAAGTACATCTCGCTCCTGTTCACAGGGCTTACTTCAATGATGAAGCAGGGCTGGTTGTCTGGACAAGTGAAGTTGTCCTGCTGCTGGGTCTCGGTGCCGTTTTTCCACCTAAGCTTGAAGGTGGAAATGTGTTCCAACTTGGTCCCTGGGACTGCAGCATAGCCAAACATCGCGAGCAGCGTCGGCCACACCCACCACCAGAACCATCACACCGTCCTATACACATAAAGAAGAACTAAAACATAGAGTGTTGTGACAATCTATGCGTTAATGTTTGGCAGCATAGGTGATTCGTTAAAATTATACCGAAGAATGGAAAATGTGATATTTAGAATATTTTTTGCCATTTAGTAGCTAATTTAAGCACTTACCCAATGCCTCAATTTGTTTTAGGTCAGTAATGTCTGAGCCAAAAGAATGAATGTATGAATTTAATACAATTCACCCACTCCCACCCACACACAAATCTGAAATTCAATTTATTAAGACACTTCTTAAACATTAGTGCATTAACAAAAAAGGAAAATCTTAAGAGATTCAGTAGGATTTTCTATGTTAGACTTAAGTTAATAGTTCAATAGTTTTTATATATTTCAGTATACCAATTTGACTTTAATGTTGAAACAGATGCTAAAACATGGAATAATTTCATAACTAGAGAAACATGTTATTCACAAACACTAGCAAAGGTAGCTTATAGTTAAACTTACTTAAGTCAGCAAGTCAGGCTACAGTGTGTAAGAATTGTCGTAAACGATAATTTGTCTCAGTCTTACATGACAGAATAAGTAAACAGAAAATATAAAATGGCTGAAACAGCATCATTAACGCCAGCTACAGTAGAGGCGCAGAAAAGGTGTCATGACTGAAGTATTCCCAAACTTTGGAAGACCGCATGCGAGCCTTTTTTGCCGCGTGTTTCTCCAGAGGCTCCGGAGCTCCGCTGGTTGACGCAGCCAAGTTGGCTCATGTGCAGGGGGACAAGCGGCAAATTTCTTTTTTGCAGGGTGGTAGGTGATGTCTCATTAATATTTCTGAGAGAAGTGCTACATGATTGGCCAGTGCATGCCTTACAAAATGGTGCGGCACTGCATCCAAGCCTGCGGCACTCAGAGTCACAAATACAGTGGAAACCATTTGTAGTAATTACGTCTGTCTGGCTGATTTCCAACTAATTGATATTTGTATATTTATTACATGAATATAAGGTAATATAAGGTAATAGAAGAGGTATTTAATGGTTTTCCGTCTGAGGAATTTGCAAAAAACTGCAGTGCATGATGGGTCGGATCTAAAGGCTGCCTAACGTCCTCATCTGTAGGACGACTTACATCAAGACTAGGAAGGTGCATAATGTTCATGCCTGGTTGCGTTTGTTGGTCCAGAAAGTAATTCAATTTCGCCATGTAGGTTACGTTCTTAAAAACTGCTTGGAATATAGCCCGATTATATGCTGTGGGCCTTTTAATTTCTTTGTTTACCAGGTAGGCTACCTTCTTTAAACTGCGTTTTGTTAGACTACATATTTAGGGAGGTCTTTATAAATTTATTGTAGTCTTTATAAATATGTACATAGTTTAGCCTAACCCAGCCACTTAAGGGAGCAAGCCAGCTCAACTAGGTGTCGGTCCCAAGCCCGGATTAATGGGGAGGGTTGGCGTCAAGAAATAAAGAGACTGTATCTTCACTGCATGACTGATGTCAAAATGTGTGAAATATGTGGTTGTATAAATAAATTCATTAAAGTAGGTTAATGATTCTGTGCTGTCTAAATTGTATAGAAAATTTCTACATATAGCCAAACAAATCTCCTCCTGTTTGAAAAGGCATAGAAAAAGCAATTTAGCCACTAAAACTTTACAGTTTTTGTGAGGGACAGTCGAATTCTCTCGTTAAGTTTTTTGTGATCCTGCACCTACACTTTGCCGGCCCCAGGAGGATGGGCTCCCCCTTTGAGTTTGGTCCCTCCCAAGGTTTCTTCCTTCTTGGGAGTTTTTCCATGCTATCGGCGCCTATGGCTTACTCACTGGGGGCTTTGGGTGGGCATGATATAAAGCAAAGCATTTTCCCTTCCAGTTTCCTCCTCTGGTCCACATTGCAGGACCATCAGCCATCAGAAACAGCCCAGACAGTCTCCTTCAGCTTCTTTAGTGTCCTTGGAAGCCAAGGCAGTTTTAGATCTGAGAGGAGGTTTATCAGAAGGACACATATTACGTCGTTTGTCCTGAAATGTAACATGGGGAGGAAAAGTTAAGCGGTTTAGTCAGATTGGAGTCGTTTATTCAGCAGTGGCAGCGCCAGTGACTTAATGCTACAGGTGCTATAGGGGAGTGAGATTATTTAGAGCGGGTGCTTTAGCTTTTCAGCTTATGTAGATGCTGTATAGAAGCACACAGCACGATAAGCTACAGCATGGATAAAATATGATAAAATATGAAATTCTAACGTCTAGCTCACAGAGCCTCTATGTGTACTTTGAAGAAAAAATACACTACAAGTATGCTATAAAAACCGCAAAAATGTCTTACACAATATACAGATTTTACAGATAGTTAAAGAAAAAATGAAACCAATATTTTGGGGGTGCTGTGGGGGTACTATGGTCATTGGAGGAGGAGCTAGAGCCCCCCCCCCAAGCTTTTCCCTGGTGCTGCCACTGTTGTTCAGATTAAAAGTAACCTTGTCATTAATAAACAGTACTCTGATCAAATTTTTGCATGTACAAACACAATCAAAGTTTAACCACATGTTTAGACACAATTCACACACCTGTTACATTTCCATAATGCTAAGACTCTCTACACTTACTTCATCCACTTTCTTGTTTGGTACACAGTCAATTGATGGATGTGTAAGATTATTACCAGACCGTCTGCTGCAAACTCTACAGTTAATGAATGGCTGCAAAAACACACAGACACACAAAAACAGTATTTAAAGAGTGGTGGGCAATAAATACAGTGAGAGAAGGTGTAGTAAAGATATATCTAAAGATTTAAGGCAGAGCTGCTGGACTGCAGGGTTTAATGACACAGAACAATTTTAGAGGAAAGAGCTTCCAAAGCAGGGTCACCTTAAGGCTATATTATACAAAGCAAGTTCATCTAAAAGTATGAACAACAAATCCCGTTTAACTGAACACTGCTCTGTATTAAAATACTGTCCTCCGATCAAGCTAAGTGGTCCTGTAGTTCACTATTTAAAGAGGTAAATTTAAAGGGTAATTCACACTGCGCATCTACCCTGCTCTGACCAGATTTAATTGCCCTTTCACCACAAAACACCACACTGCCATTTAAGGCTGATTTCAACTGCCTGGTAATCCAGCCTTTAAGCCTGTAAACCTACTAAAATTTGAGAATAAGGTGATGGAACTGGCTGTTTGAGGCCACCTATCTATTTGTTACTTTATTGTTGGCTAACTTTCCTCCGCAGGGCATCAAAAAAGTTAACATGAACCTAAATTAATTTGCTAACTGATATGTCCAATGCTCACAGTCACAGTGACTCTTTACTTACCCTCTTGTCCATGAAAATACAGTCAGCCCGATGGTCTGTTGCAGTTGACTTTGGACATTTTGTTGCTCTCAAGAGAATCTCAATGTCAATGTATTCACTGCTGATCTAAATCACATAAACACGTTATATACAAAATTGCCTACAACTGTTTTAAAGGCAATATAACAAACAATAATCACCCAAAAAATGGCAAACTGTCACAGACTTGACTGCAGCAGATTCAGAGAGAAACTGTGAGAAGGTAAAATTGACCAGGGCTGAGATATACAACCATCACTTTCATTGTGAAGAGACATTAAGCATCATATGCATTGAAATTAAAACATCAAAATCAATGTGATTCTCATTAGTTCAGCTTGCAGATGATGAAAGTTTCACACTTTTGTAAACACTTTCTCAGCAGTTACCTTCGGACGGCCCTGGATGTTATAGAAATTCATGTGCTGACGGGTTCCTTGATGAGCATTTTCGACTGCGAGTTTAATGGCCGTCTTGTAGAGTGCAGGGAGACTGTGGTAATCTTGCTGGGCCTCTGTGGAGATAAGCAGAGCTCCATAAGCCAAAACCAGAACCAGCAGGCGGGTCATCTTCCTCTCAGCTTTGAAGGGAGAAGCAGGACTGAGGACACTGATCTGTGGTCCCCTTATCCAGCACGTCCAGGGGCGTGTCCTTCACCCGAAACAAACAGACCTTTGAACAACATTGGAAAACTCTTCAGGATGAATCGAGGCAGGTGGTCAAGTGGGTTTATTGTTATTTCAGCAATATACACAGTACACAGTGAAAGGAAACATTGTTCCTCCTGGACCACGGTGCAAGACAAAGAAGAAAAACAGAAACAACACAAGATGACACAAGTGCGGGCAAGATAGAACTATACAGAGTGAAAGGAGCACAAACAGAGGGAGAAAGTGCAAGATAAACACAAGAGCAACAATACAATACTACAGGACAAGACAGCGCAGTCAAGAACACAGAGTGCAGCCAGAGCTAACCTGAATAGGGGCATCAAGGTTGCCAGGCAGGCAGAGAAACAGAAAATAGAGGTCTACTTCACATACAACAACCCACAGTGGGTGTGGCAGGGAATACAACACATTACAAACTTCAAAGGCAACAACACCGTCACTGTTAACAGCAACGCCCTTTTAGCAAAGGAGCTAAACAGCTTCTTTGCTCGTCTGGAGGAACACAGAGCAGACATAGCCACACTGCCCCCTCCCCCAATCTCCAGCACTCACAGACTCCCTCTGCAGGAACACCACGCGAGAAGGCACATTGCATCTCTAGGTGTGTGGAGTTTAAGACAAGGCAAGTGATGCTACGATAATATAATTCCTTGGTAAGACCCCACCTAGAATATTGTGTGCGGGTTTGGTTACCATACCTTAAGAAGGACATTGCTGCCTTGGAAAAGGTGCAACGTAGGGCAACGAGAATGATTCCTGGTCTTAGAGGAATGTCTAATGAGGAGAGGTTAGCTGAGCTGAATCTGTTTAGCCTCGAGCAAAGGAGACTAAGGGGGGACATAATCCAGGTGTTTAAGATTCTAACAGGTCTGGATGCTGTTCAGCCAAATGGCTATTTCAATGTTAGTTTAAATACCAGAACTCGTGGCCATAAGTGGAAATTAGCTGGAGAACATTTTAAAACGAATTTGATGAAGCATTTCTGTACACAGCGTGTAGTTAGAGTATGGAATAGTCTTCCTGTTATTGTAACACAAGCTAAAACCCTGGGTTCTTTTAAATCAGAGCTAGATAAGATTTTTGAGCTATTAGCTAAGTTCTCCTCAAAGGAGCTTGATGGGCCGAATGGCCTCCTCTCATTTGTAAATCTCTTTGGTTCTTATGAGTCAGCTTACAGAGATGAGGTCCAGAAACTGATAGGTTGGAGTTCAGCAAACAATTTGGCACTAAACAGCACAAAGACAAAGGAATCACTGACTTCAGGAAGGATGGAGGCGACACTGGCCTGCCTAGATGGATGGATGGATGTTTTTATTGACATTGTAAGTACAATGAGATTTAGTTTGGAACGCGCCAGCAGCTACACAGTATATTTACAATTATATAGATTGTGAGGCATAAAATAAGGTGTGAGTAATATAACATAACGACATAATATAAGTAATCATTAATTAATCATTACAGATGGTATGAGGTGTGAACCGCTAGGCTGCTATGGCATGTTTGGTATCAAACCGATGGAAAATCACTCCAGTTTCCAAATCTGGTCAGTGGTTACCACGAAAGTGAATATATCAAAAGTTACACCAGCCTAACGAAAATCATCAATACAAGGGAAATCACTCTGGTCATAAATCTCAAAAGGACTGATACAGACCCCCTTCCGAAAGCCCGCCAAATGGATGGTCAGCCATTGGTCCAGGAGTCGAATTCCTGGTCACTCCTATTCACGAACTTTACACTATAAAACCTGGCACCTCAGAACAAAGCCAGGAGAGGAGAAACAGAAGGGAGGAGAAAACAAAAGACCATCAGCACGAAGAGAGGCAGAGAACATCAGCCCAAGAGAAGAGAAGCCCACAAGAAGCCCTCCTGAAGCCTATCAGTGAAGACCCAGCTGGACAGAGAACTGCAACCAAGCCCAAGCTTCACCAGGAGAGGGAATCAGAGGGGCTCCACTCCAACAACCGCTGCAAACACCGCGCCTCCCTGAGTGCCATCACCCATCAGCTCATCAGCCTCCGCAACCAACTGCCAAGACCCCCCCCCCCCACTCTGCAACCAAGTAAACAAACTTCCTTTCATTTATAACAACCTAAACTCCTATTCACCTGCTATATTACTTTAGGACAGTATTTCCACAAATTGCTTGCTTTGCAGAACAGTATTTTCCCTTTTAAGGTTACTCATTTTAAATCTGGTCATTGCATTTTCATGATTACATTGTTTGTGTCCACTCCGTTATTTCGTGTTTATTGTTTGTTAGGTGTAATGTCTGTCTTATGTTAGTTATAGGAATAAATGCATGTCTTTTACACAACTTCAGCCTCCGTTCATTGAGTGCTCACAAGAATCCCTGCCTGTGCGATCTACGCTCTGAAACCTCAAATTCGCCTGAAATATCGCGAGACTCTCTCTCATTGGCCGTGAGGGGAGCTTCGCTACCGATCGTTTACATTACCTGGTGACGCAGCTCGTTGGACAAGCCTTCTATTCTAACCCAGGTTATTACGTGATACTGGTTATTAATGAGTTCCATTTAAGTCACACATTAACAGACTCACGGTGTTTCGCAATTGAGTTTGAGCCGACCATTCAGCATAAAAATTGGTTAATAATCACAAGGCACAAGGTTTAAACTTATTCTGAGCACACAATTTAAACTTTTTATGACCGAACGTGCAGTGAAGAAGCGCTACTGTGAACTGGTTGCAAAAGTCGCACTCATGGCAATCTGAAGGCATTTAAGCGGGATCATATGGGCTTATTATAGTTATTTTTATTTCTATTATTAGTAGTTATATTATTTTGTTTTATTTTCGGTGATTTCATTGTAGTTCTTTCGTATTAAACTGCAGTAAACTTTAACCCTATGTCTGACGAGATTCTCAGATGTAGCGCTTTGTTTCCAGGTTCAATTCGGACGAGTGTCTCCGTTTCTATATATCCTGGGAGAGATCTCTCTATTAGCGAACGGGAATACTTGTTATGAGGTTCTAACCTAAATTATGTTGCGCTTGGACATAAGACCGATAGCTTAGTTACCTATCAGGATCATACTCGTATGTGTGTGCCTGCTTTAGACAAAGCAAGTTTAACACAACTTTGCGCTGTGAGCCAAGTGTGTGTCATTTAGAAATTGGGAGTCTCCTGTGCTTGAGACCCACCGTGGTTAAGCACCATTTGCGACGAGATATAGTGCACTCACAATTTAAATCTGTCGCCGTAACGCGTGCGCCGTCTCGCTTCAGTAATTGTTTTAAGGGGTTTTATACTGTGCAAGGCACAGAAGAAGGCCACAAGCAGCATGCGCATGCATTAAATGTGTGTGTCACTCATCTAGCGTCGGCAACCGCCTAGCTATATCTTTGGTTACCTCTAGTGGTCAGGCATAGAACTACCACTCCATTTCGAAATTGCGCCTCTAGTGGCCAGGCATAGAACTACCACTCAATTTCGATATTGCGCCTCTAGTGGCCAGGCATAGAACTACCACTCCATTTTGATTTTGCGCCCCCGGTGGTCAGGCATAGAACTACCACTCCATTTCGATATTGCGCCCCCGGTGGTCAGGCATAGAACTACCACTCCAGTTCGAAATTGCGCCTCTAGTGGTCAGGCATATAACTACCACTCCATTTCGAAATCGCGCCTCTAGTGGTCAGGCATAGAACTACCACTCCATTTCGAAATTGGGCTTCTAGTGGTCAGGCATAGAACTACCACTCAATTTTGAAATTGCGCTTCTAGTGGCAAGCCATAGAAGTACTACTCCATTTCGAAATCGCGCCTCTAGTGGTCAGGCATAGAACTACCACTCCATTTCGATATTGCGCCCCCGGTGGTCAGGCATAGAACTACCACTCCATTTCGAAATTGCGCTTCTAGTGGTCAGGCATAGAACTACCACTCAATTTTGAAATTGCGCTTCTAGTGACAAGCCATAGAACTACTACTCCATTTCGAAATCGCGCCTCTAGTGGTCAGGCATAGAACTACTATTCCATTTCGTAATCGTGCCTCTAGTGGTCAGGCATAGAACTACCACTCCATTTCGAAATTGCGCTCCCGGTGGTCAGGCATAGAACTACCACTCCATTTCGATATTGCGCCCCCGGTGGTCAGGCATAGAAGTACCACTCCATTTCGATATTGTGCCCCCGGTGGTCAGGCATAGAACTACCACTCCAGTTCGAAATTGCGCCTCCAGTGGTCAGGCATAGAACTACCACTCCATTTCAAAATCGCGCCTCCAGTGGTCAGGCATAGAACTACAACTCCATTTCGATATTGCGCCCCCGGTGGTCAGGCATAGAACTACCACTCCATTTCGAAATTGCGCTTCTAGTGGTCAGGCATAGAACTACCACTCAATTTTGAAATTGCGCTTCTAGTGGCAAGCCATAGCAGTGCCACTCCATTGAAATTGCACCTCTAGTGGTCCGCCATAGTAGGTTAACAACATCTGAGTTGGGTCTCTGGTGGTCAACTGCGGTGATACAACACGCATAATTGGACACACAGGTTCTTGCCTGAAAGCAGGAATCAACTTCACGGACTAAATCAGTTTGATCACAATACATTAACATCCAATTAGGTTATTGTTGCATAACTAATTGATGTTTACAATTGAATAAGAAACACAATTCATTTGGTTTGATTCCCGTTTAACCTTTTTGATTTATTTTAGGTTTTATTTCACCTTATGCTTTCATTCATTCCCTCTCCCCCAACAAGGGGACTTGCATAGAAGTTCAACCACTATTAACAACAGTAAACCAGTTACGTACACAATCCCATCAGGAAGTCGTTTGGATGTGATCAGTTGAGCCCTTCGGGTGCTGGGTGCTTACCATTCGCTCTCTGTTGGTTGAGCTTGTCTGTGGCTCTGCTGTCACTGCTTGTGATCGTACAGTTTGTCAGAACCGAAGGGGAGTTCTCAGCAATTGGATGCCCAAAAGCGTGTCAGCCCGGCTACACCCACTGACTCATTACGGGCAAGGCTGACAGGTACCTCAGGCGGTCATTACAACTTTTGAGCAGGACTTCGTTTAGGGTGAGTTCTGAGAACGGCCCTAGCTTGGACTCTCACTAGGGTGGGTGATACCTGAAGGCAATTTTGCCAGCCGATAAGCTGAGCTCCACCTGGGTTGTCTCAGTTGTGCATACAGAATACGCCCTTCCAAGTTAACATTGCTGGGGATCGGGGGAGTGGAAGCCGGACTCAGGCTTGCTTGGCTGGGAGAATGATTCCTGGTCTTAGAGGAATGTTTAATGAGGAGAGGTTAGCTGAGCTGAATCTGTTTAGCCTCGAGCAAAGGAGACTAAGGGGGGACATAATCCAGGTGTTAAATCTGGTCATTGCATTACATTTTTTTTGTATCCACTCCTTTATTTCGTGTTTATTGTTTGTTAGGTGTAATGTCTGTCTTATGTTAGTTATATCCATCCATCCATTTTCCAAACTGCTTATCCTACTGGGTCGCGGGTGGTCCGGAACCTATCCCGGAATGTGGAATGGGCACGAGGCAGGGAACAATCCAGGATGGGGGGCAGCCCATCACAGGGCACACTCACACACAAATCGTGATTATATTATTGCACTATACTATATAAATAAAAAGTAAACTTAATACCAGTTGTGGTAATAAAGTGCACAGAGAGTAAGAGAGAGTAGGGTTTCACATAAACGTATGTTCATTAGCATTTAGTATTCTGATGGCTTTGGGGTTAGAAGCTCTTATTAAATCTGGTTGTTCTGCAATGCATACTGCGGTAACGTTTACCAGAGGGCAGAAGTTCAAACATCTCATGTGCTGGGTGCGTGGGATCTTTTTTAAATATAATTATGCATATGTAGAACTAGGGATATGATCCTGTTAAGTATGATAGTTCTGTCTCATTATTGCAGGATCGACATCCATAGTAACTGTGGTGATCTATCCATTTGTGTGCATGTCTGTGTGTGTGTGTGCGAGCGGGTATACCTATCCTACCCCATAGCGTGATAAATACCTGTTTTTTTTTTCCCTTATGGGGACCACGAAACTGAAAACCAGGAAAACTCTATTTTATAAAAATCTGTGACTGCTGTGGAAAAACTAAAAATGCAAAACCTCTTTTATTTTGCTTGGTTACTTATGGTTATGGTTAGGGCAGGGTGGGGGTTAAGATTGTCATAGTTAGCGTTAGCATTTATCCAATAGAAGTCAATGAGCGGGCCCCATAAGGATAGGTATACCCTATGTGTGTGCATGTGTGTGTTTGTCCCATATTGCCTGGGCTTCAGGATACCTCATAACCCGGAACTTCATCAGAAGTAGTTAGAAAATGGATGAATGGATGGATGGATGGATGGATGGATGGATGGATGGATGGATGGACAGATCAATAAAAGTACAGAACATCCATTTTACAAAGAACCATCAACACTAAATGTATGCACTGGTCATGCTCCTGGAAATTAAACTTTTCTGAAAAGCAGCATGTTCATAAATTAGCTGCTGTTATACCTTGGGGGAACAAATGCAGATGAAATTGTAAAACAAACTGCAGTGGCAAAACAGTTCTGGCTGCCTGTGCTGCCCTGCCTGCCCGCCCTCCTGCCCATTACGTCCTGCCTGTGCCACCCTCCTGCCTGCCCTCCTGCCTGTTTACGTCTTTCCTGTGTGCCCTGCTGCCAGTTATTCTGTATTTACATCCGGACTTAACTAATTGAACCATATAAACCATATAAATCAGGACTTTGTTAACCTGACTTCTGCCCTGTGGAGGATGGGCTCCCCCTTTCACTCTGGTTCCTCCAAAGGTTTCTTACTATGACTGAGTTTATCCTTGCCAATGTCGCTTTCTAATTTTTCAGGCTAGATCTTGCTCACTGGGACAATTGGGCAGGGACAAAGTAAAGTGCTTTGAGACAATGTAAGGCTATGAAAATGTACTATACAAAATAAAGTGAATTGACTTGAGTAATGTGGCACAAAGCAACCCTTCTTTGCCACAGGAAATGTCTGGTGCAATTTCTTTTTTAATTGTACATGTCAATTGCATAATACCCTAAACTAATTCATTATTATTTCTATTATTATCATCATCATCAGTATTTCATTAGTATTCCATGGTATTTAGATTTTTCAGGAATCAGTGTGTGTACTGTATACTTTTTAATTTATTTGCACTATGTGTAGTGTCTCTGCAGCTGTATATACTTGCTGCATTATGCACAAGAACTTCCCTCAGGCATCAGTATAGTTAATCAAATGTAATATTTCTTGCTTGTTTATTAAGTTGTTTTAGGTATTTTGTGTGTTCCACTTAATTTAGTGTAATTAGTCCTAGTTGACTCAGGTTTAGTTAGATTTTTCCTTCTGTTGTTCCTCTGCATCATGCTACTGTCATAAAATTTCAATGTCTTACCTAACTTAAGAGTTTTGTGCATTGTGTTTTGGAGAGAAAGAAATCATTACTTTTTTTCTTTAGATTCATCCACTGATTCTATCACCTATGACACATTCCCCCTGAATATTTGTTTGTTTATTTATGTATTTGCTTGGGGGATGGAATTAACAAACAGAAATAACTGAATGAATCAGGGTAGTGAAAAACATTTATAAACTTATCATTTTGGTATTGGTACGATCCTGTTCTGGTTAGTTAGCCGAGGGAGTAAATCATCCGGAGTTTCATCTCTCAATCTCCTCCTACACCCACTCAGCATCACAGTATGGACTCCCCAATGCAACTGATCTGCACGTATTTGTACTCTGGGAGGAAATTGAAGCCCCCATAGGAAAAACTCAAAGCCTACAGACATATGCACAAAACCAGGGGACATGCTCAGTTCTGCAGGCCTGGAAGTGTGAGAGAAGGCTATTTATTGAGTTTCCCCTCTGCCCCTGGTAAAGATGAAACATGCACAAGTCATTAAACACACATATACTTACATGAAAGTCTGACTGATACTGGAGCTTCCAGTGCCCGTAAACCAGGTACTGGGGTACTCCATTTCCTTCTTGATAATTAGCGCCATTGAAAAAAAAAACGGTGCCTTTCCTAATATTAACTGACTCTCAGACAAATGTACTGCTTGAAGACCCTGCCACTATTCGCATTTTCCAGCAGGAGTCACAAATCTTCATTGCATTCAGTTTATTCTCAGATGAGCTCATGCATGTTTCTATGTGCATCTTTACACTTAAACAAATACAGCTAACCTCTGTTGTTATATTCCATATATATTTGTCGTGACTGGCCTTTTTTCTCAAATGATGGATTTCTGAAACTAAAACTGACAGTATTCTAAAATATTTATATTGCCACATCATCGACACATGTTCTAATATGACATAGCATTCCCCTGGACCATAGTGCGACTTAGAGACAAGATATAACATGCCCTTCACGGTAAAACACTAGATAGGTGCAACACTTAATGTCAACGTTGTCAATGTCAATGTTGACTTAATGTCAACGTTAAATTCATGGATTCGCAAATTAAGTAACACGGTTACAGTACAAAAACGAGCAGAGCTGTGTATGGCATGACTATCTCGCGGCGGCGACAAAATATGCTTATCCTTCTAATTATTCAGAAGAAAATATATTTGCAAGCACAGCCGTTCACGGCTTCCGTACAAAAAGCTGTCACTACGCTACAGGAAGAATACACGACCAATATAGGATTTACACAAGTCTGCTTCTTTTGTTTTATTTAGTAACAACTTTCACAAAAATTGACAGCAATACTGCTAAAAGTGCAGATCTGTTGCCAAATTAAATAAACAAAGAAATTAATCATAAAAATATTCAAAGTATATACAGCCAGGGGCGCCGCTAGCAATTTTGGGCCCTATGACAAAATATGAGGTTGGGCCCCCCTACCACACCCATTCAGATCTCTGGGGGCCCCTAAAGGGCGTGGGCCCTTAGAATTGTCCCAACTTTCCCCCCCTTAGCGGCGCCCCTGTATACAGCTAACCATTTCCAATCGAAAAGTACATACAAGTCTCCAATATAAGTTATACAATGGAGCGCAGATAAAACTTTTAAATAGTAATTAACCAAACTATATAAAGAATACAAGTTTGAATACAGGTAATTTGTATAAATTTTACTGTGTTCAGACTGAAAAATCAGCACCAGCCTTACACACATTGCAGTTCTGCTTTTTTCTTCTTTTAGCATAATTACCCGTTTCACGTTCACGAGGCAGAAGATCCCTGCAAATGTGAAAATTCACAAGTAACAGGCACCATTAACCTCAAGCCATAACAGTCTGCTAGCCTGAACAATAGCAAACTCTATGTATTACCAATTATTACGCAGGTTGTCACTTTATCAAATCATGACTGTTACTAAGAAGTGGGAGTGAAACGCGTGTCACGAGATCTCGCGATATTACAACATGACGAGATTTCTCGTTGGAGCGAAAAGCCGTTTCACGAATGCGCTGCAAATGAGCTGCTGTAAATATGTCGGCATCTGACTAAATTACTATAGTAGATACCCCAGACACTTTTGAATCTTTTGTGTGTCAGCATTTCGGGTGCCCGGCGGAAAATATAAATGGCGAAAGGGAGACAGACAAAACACGAACCATCTGTAAGGACTGTAGAAAGCTAATGCCGCACACAGCGGCTAATGCTACTACTAACTACTATGCAAAGCCATTTGCAGCACCATCATAGCTCTTTATTTAAATTCACTGCACCGGTGAAGAAAACATTTTTTAAAAAATGTTATGTTTATTATTGGGTGCTTTCCACTTCATGCACCCACATACAGCGCTAGCTTAAAGCAATGCATTCTGGTCCTGACGCAATGCATCATGGTTATATTTTTTATCGCCCGTTGCATTACGTCACCATGTCACATGGTACCAAAACTCCGCGAGAGCAAGACACATCAGGCAGCACCTCTTAGCAGGCTGCACAGGCTGGATCCGCCTCCATTACGACACAACTTTGCCCTTATTGGCTTAAGATTTTAGTTACATACATGACGTTTGTATATCTGCTATTTCTCCCGAGAAGCAGGTAAAGCGGTAACTGCTTTTCAATTAATTTACTTGGTAAAATTAAATTTAAATAAATGATATGAATATTGTAATAGTACTCGTGAGCTTTGTTTGTTGTTAGTTACTATAATGTTGCGCTGCTTTATTTGTTTAATCGTCTTGTCTGTGAAGACATTCAAGTTAATCAAATAAGAACTGCACTGTACACTGTACATGACCATAAAAACTTTGAATCCTTGAAATAAATGTTTTTGATCTTTTCCTTGGCAGTTATCTTTTTACACAGGGCCTCTATGTACACAATAGTTATTTTTTTCACGACTAACAGTATGGATCAGGAGTTGGTTATTGTAAAAGAAGTAATGTGCATGCAGGTGATATTTGTATAGATTTATATTTACCCCTAGGTGATAAGTTTGACAGTCATTTCTTTTACCGTTTGGCCTCTCGGTTGAACATAATAGTGGCGCGAGCAGCTCCACTTGGTTTTTTAAAAATACTCAGCCATGAACTTTTGGTGAACTCAGGTGAATCCCTTCCTTCAGTAGTAAACCTTGGTAGTTTCAGCCGTTTACACATTGTCTCACTAAAAGGTTGATAATATATTTGTCCTTTTACATAGTGATAAAATATACGCGATAAAAATGTGAATATTCATAGATTCAGGACTAACAAAGTAGCTAACAGAAACTCAGACTAACAAAAGGTGCAAATACATACTCAGTTGGTTCCATTGTGTTGATTACATTATAATGTTTACATTGTAATGATTATATCATGGATATTTGGCATACTTTTTATAAAATCGTAATTCTTATATTCTGCGTTATATAGTGCTAAATAATATTCCATAGATGGATGGACTTTATTAATCCCCGTGGGGAAATTGTGTTTTTTATGTCTCCCTCAACTTACTCTTTGTGGAGTAAGTTGTCCGCGAAGTGCAGCTACCTGTTGGGGCGCCCAGGGAGCTGGGGGTTAAGGGCCTTGCTCAAGGACCCACAGACGTGCTGAGGCTGGGTTAGTTTCAACTGGTGACCTCATTACAGGCACAAGGACTGACCCCTGCCCCCCAACTGTGTATGAGTAGCATTTATGCTGTTTCTTGAGTGTGAGCTAGTACATAAACCAGCTAGTGCTCACCATTGCAAAAATACTCTAGCTTTCTGTCATACACATTTTTTTATTTTCTTACATTGTCCGTTTTTGTTCATAGTCTGTAATATTCTGAATAACGACAATGTAGAGGAAAAACAGATTAAATTCTCCTTGTTTGTAATTTCCCCATGTAATCCACTGCCTTGTGGTAAGAGGTGCAAAAGTCAGACGCGTTGAATGATGAGGATACGATATTGAGTTTAGTTCTTGAGAGGATTTATTCATATGATATTTTAACACACAGTACTTTGAACTGGTTTGTTTGGCGCAAAAGGGCCGATATGCAGACACCATCACACATGGCAAATACGGTCAATGACTGTTTCACTTTGCACCTTCAGCCCTGAGCCGCGTAATCTCAGCACCTTTAATAACAACCATTGCTGCCTCCTACAGGTGGGAATACACTTAGACAATAGTAAATATCACTAAGGCAGGCAAGTACCTCTCGTTTCAAGTGTTGCAATACTATATAACATTATATTATAAACAATAAATACGAATAAATAAAAACATTAAACAAATAAACATAATCAATAATATTCATGAATAATTATGCTTAATATACAAATAAAAGAATAGCTCCTGCAGATGATTTCAGATAACTACTGGAACAATGAGTTCTGGAGGGGAGCAAGCTCTGTTACATGCTATAGAAATGTTGATCTGATTCCTTTCATTATCAGATTGTTACCACTGTTAAAAACCACAGATATTGTATTCTGATTGTATGCATTTCCTTATTAGGGCATGTCAGTTACTTCTGTTAAAAAATCCGTTTATTCTGACGTCGTAAATTTCCTGATCAGAGTTTACCCTCTTTAAAGTGATGGAGGTCCACTTGTGCCAAAGATACATCGATATGCATATGAGATTTCGTTTGTGCCAAAAATATGTAAATAGCACACAGTCCATGTCGACTGAGCATGTGACAAAGAATTTTTCTGTGACAATTCTATTTTGTCAATGAGTTTGTCTGTGGAGCCCCTGAAGGGACGTAATGGTGTCCGCTAATTAGATACCCAGAAATAAACTGTGTGGCTCCTGCCCAAGCATTGCTGCCCAAACAGCAGCTTCCTCCTTATGCCACCGAGGGAGGAGTAGCCAGTGGTTCCCCTGCCCCTTCCCCTCTCCCCCCTGCAGACGAGGATCATAACCATTCAGCACCCGACTCTACCTCCTTCTCGGTGAAGAAGTGCCGTGGCGAAACGCTCAGGCAGCAGGACGAGGTAGCAGAAATTCTTGCCCCTATGTTGGTATGTCCAAATCCTCAAGGGGGAGATAAGGTTTGCTCATCTGACACTGTAGATGAAGGAGTTGAACATAAGAACATAAGAACTATACAAACGAGACGAGGCCATTCGGCCCATCAAGCTCGCTTGGGGAGAACTAAACTAATAGCTCAGAGTCGTTAAAATCTTATCTAGCTCTGATTTAAAGGAACCCAAGGATTCAGCTTGCACTACATTATCAGGAAGACTATTCCATACTCTACACGCTGCGTAAAGAAGTGCTTCCTTAAATCCAGCTTGAAATGTTCTCCCGCTAATTTCCACCTATGGCCACGAGTTCGTGTATTTAAACTAATGCTGAAGTAACTATTTGGTTGAACAGCATCCAAACCTGTTAGAATCTTATATACCTGGATCATGTCCCCCCTCAATCTCCTTTGCTTGAGACTGAACAGATTTAGCTCAAGTAACCGTTCCTCGTATGACATTCCTCTAAGACCAGGAATCATTTTTGTGGCCCTACGCTGCACCTTTTCTAAGGCCACAATGTCCTTTTTAAGATATGGTGACCAAACCTGCACACAATATTCTAGGTGAGGTCTCACCAAGGAATTGTATAATCTTAGCATTACCTCCCTTGACTTAAACTCCACACACCTGGAGATATACCCCAACATCCTATTGGCCTTTTTTATTGCTTCCCCACACTGGCGAGAATGGGACATGGAAGCATCAACATACACACCAAGGTCTTTCTCATGATCAGCTACCTTTATTTCAGTGACACCCATGAAATACCTGTACTTTATATTTCTGCTCCCTAGATGGAGTACCTTATATTTATCGACGTTAAATTTCATCTGCCAGGTATCGGCCCAGTCACTAATTAAATCAAGATCCCGCTGTAGCTGCTGAGCCACTAATTCAGTATCTGCTACACCACCCACCTTGGTGTCATCTGCAAATTTCACCAGTTTACTGTATATATTGGTATCCATATCATTTATGTAAATTAGGAACAATAGTGGTCCTAAAATCGAACCCTGCGGTACCCCACTATGAACGCAAGCCCACTGTGAGTTGAAGGACATTGCCAGTGACCTGCTGGACCCCAGGCAGAACAGGCCTCACCATGCGACAGCCCTTCAGAGACTGGTCCTCCTGCGCATGGACTGGGGCATGATGCATCAGTTTAAACAGGAGCCTGGTAAATCCTGCGAGTGCTACACCAAGCGACTGATGGCAGCATTCTCCAACTACAGTGGGATGGACTCCACAACGGACCGAGAGTGTATGTGATGTAAAATACACTAAGATAGGTAAAAACTCTTTTGTGGACTAAGTAAAACAAACATTTTATGTTCTAGTTTTCTTAAAACTACTGAAACAAATAATTGGCTACACTGCAGTTCCGCTGTTTTGTTTGGCACCCCTGCATGTCGTGCATTGTGTGGAAAAAACCTGAAGGCTGAGGAATGTTACGTAACACAGCTAGAATGTAAAAACTCTCTCTGGTGTAATTCACTGCATAAAACCAATGGTGTTAAGTGTGATGTCTTCTTCATAACACTCCCTGATGTTTGTGTCCGTGACCATGAGATAGGGTGGGCTGCTTTTCTTCCTTCCTTTGACTAGTATTCCTCCTAAATTGTTCATCTGTATTTGCTGCATTGGTACTTGATGTGCGTGTGCCTTGTGTCACGATCGCCATTTAACGGGAGCGGCGGACGGGCAGGAAACAGGCAAGGCAGGCAGGATACGGGGATTTATTAGGAACACGGGGTGCAGGAAACATCTCACGCAGACGGACTTCAATGACGGACACTGAACTCTAGTAAGACATGAACTCAAATAGACAGGACTGATTGAAAATAATCGGACACAGCTGGGTACGATCAGGGAAGCACACGTGGATAATCAGGGGGCGTGGCACACACGGTGGTCAGACTGTCCGGGACCTCCTCGGGGACTAGGGCAGGAAAGTCTGGAGCTGGGTCAGGGACAGGAGTGGGGCCAGGAACAAGAGCCCCAGGGGGCACAGTCATTTGAGGCGGAGGGAGCGCCTCGGGCGTGGGCTCTGGGGCCGCAGGGGGCAGCGGAGGCGGCTGCTCAGGAGCTACGGGCAAAGCAGGCGGCGGCTGCTCGGGCTCTGGGGCCGCAGGGGGCAGCGGAGGCGGCTGCTCGGGCTGCGCAGGAGCTATGGGCGACGAAGGCAACTGCTCAGACGCTGTAGCAGGAACCCAGGACTTTATGCTCAGCCCACTGCTGTTAACTCCGATGACTCACAACTGAGCAGCAATGCACATTTCGAATTCCATCATCAACATCAGGCAGATGACAAGACTGTTGTGGGTCTCATCAATAAAAACGGTGACTCAGCATACAAAGAGGAAGTGTGATGACTATCGGACTGCTGCAGAGCCAACAACCTGTCTCTGAATGTTGACCAAAGAGATGGTTGTTGACGTTAGAAGAACACAAAACACAGAGTGACCACTCTCTGCTGCACATCGATGGCTCATCTGTGGAGATCGTAGAGAGTACCAGATTCCTTGTTGTCCATCTGGCGGAGAATCTCACCAGGTCCTTCAACATCAGCTCCATAGTAAGGAAAGCACAGCAGCACCTCTACTCTCCACGGAAGCTCAGAAAAGCCCATCTCCCATTCTCACACTCTATTGGGGAACTGTTGAAAGCACCCTGAGCAGCTGCATCACGGTCTGCTTTGAGAACTGTGTCGCCTCAGATCACAAGTCCCTACAACAGATAGTGATGACAGGTGAGAAAATCATTGGGAGTATCGTGTTAGAGAAATATGTACTTTTTTTATCATCATTTTGCTAGACGCTTAGAAACAACACCCTGCCGCAGCTTGATCTTAATTGAGCAATAACACGTCTCAAGAACTGTCGCTTGAATATTTCCACCCCATATATGGTGACAAACAATGTTCAATGTCAGTTGCATATCCTGTTTGTGTACCTCAATAAAAGACACTGCGAGGGGAGTTACTCTTTCGAAGTTGGCTGAGTTCGACTGAGAGGCTGACACCTCGAGGTCAGGACCGGGCTTCCCTTTGTAAGGAAAAGTGGTAAAAATGTCCCAAGGTTCTTGGTTGATCATTTGAATGCAGACAATGTTAGGAATTTATGATCATGGGGGAAGCCAGGGAGAGAATGGGGGTTCCAGTTGGCACCACTATGGTGATAAGGATAAGATAAGGTGATAAGAATTGAATTACAATGATCATAAAAGTCTCCACCCTGTCCTGTCCCGTCCCTGTCTCAGGATCCTCACACTCCAGGGGGTCACTCTTTATATGTAAATTCACTCACAACACCTACACACAACACCTTGGTGGGGAGGGCCTTTTTGGGTATAAAGGGGGGTGAAGAACTGTCTTCAATTTGTATCTGAGCTGCCTTTCAGTACCCGGTGTGTCTCTACACTGTATTACATTGTATTATTTTTGCTGTTCAATAAACCATCATTTTGCTGAAACTGCGGAGACTCTGCAAGTGGATTCCCTACACCTTGCAGCAAGTAAAACGTCATCACAGCTGTCTGTGTTGTTCTGTGTTCAGAGACTGGTTTGTTTCCAGCGCATCTTCAGAAGAAGATAACCCTAACATATCTCTCCCCTCCATCACAGATATTCACACCACACACTGCATCCGCAAAGCCACCACCATTGTGGATGACCCCACCCACCCCTCACATTATCGTTTCACCCTCCTGCCTTCTGGAAATAGGTCCCGGAGCATTCGGGCCTTCACAGCCAGACTCAAACAGCTTTATCCCCCATGCCGTCAGACTACTGAACTCTCAGGGACTAATCTGATACCACACACACATACACTCATTAACACACTTTATTATTTAACTACTATTTTTTATCTTATTGTCGCCATGTTTACAGTTACTTTTATTTATTTTTATTGCTACCTCATTGGACAACCAAACTGCGCCTTCTCAGTACTGGGTTTACTGTGCTGTTTGTGCTCGTTGGTGTCAGTTGTCCTCTCTTTTTGCACTGTCCTGCAATGTTTGCACAGTTTTTGCTCATTATGCACCATACAGTATGTTGCTAGGTTGGTATGTGTTAGTCTTCTGTTAATTTAAGTAGCACCTTGGTCCGAGGGAAACAGTTTCTTTTGTAACTGTACTATACTCAACTGTGTAAAGTTAAAAATAACATTAAAGACCTACTTGACTTTTACTGAACAGGTGCTAAAGTGAAATTACTTGCTTCTGGGAAAGAACTCCAGCTGAAATTCTGTACAACAATTATGGGAGACATATGGGAAGGACGCGGTGTCAGACCTGCCCCAGTGGGACGAATGTGGTTTTCCTAGTAACAGCAGCTTCAGTCCCAATCAGATAAGCCAGATGCATCTGAAATTAGAGGAACGGGATCAGACTGGTTGCTCAGGGACTAATGTGGTAGAACTAAAACAGAGACAAATTGGACGGTGTTTCAATTGTGGGAAAATGAGACAAAGCAGGCAGAGGAGATGCGGGTGGCAAAGAAGCATGAGATAAGGAATGCAGAGAATGTGGATGAGGGTGAGACTCCTGTGAAAACTGTGTATTGAAAATTAGGGCCATAGTATTGTCATCCATCCTGTCAGGGTATGGAAATACACTGAGGGTAAATGGCCTAATGCAGGAAGTGTCTTAATCCTATAACATCCAGCTGATTCAGGCTGTGGGGGACAGTGTAGTACTGCACTCTTCTGGCTGGGACCTTGAATAAATGAATGAATGTTACATTTATACAGCCCTTTTCTAAGATACACAAAGAGCTTTACAGAAGCACTGGGGAGCCACTTCAACCCAAACGTGAGGCAGCAGGAGAGGGGGCCCAGGCAGAGAGAACAGCCAACAAGACGGGTGCTTCCACAGACAGGACGGGGGCCCCGGCAGACCAACGCTGACGACTCCTGGGACCAAGTCAACAGAGCAGCTGTCGTCATTGTGACTCACCCTCATACATCCATCCATTGTCTAAACCGCTTATGCTACTGGGTCGCGGGGGGTCCAGAGCCTATCCTGGAAGGATCTGTGCACGAGGCAGGGAACAACCCAGGACGGGGGGGCAGCTCATTGCAAGGCACATTCACACACCATTCACACACACATGCACTCCTACGGCCAATTTAGCAAGAGAGAACATGCAAACTCCCCACACATGTGACCCAGGCGGAGACTCGAACCTGAGTCCCAGTGGTGGGAGGTAACAGTGCTAATCACTGCACCACCAAGCAGCCCCACCCTCATACATGATTTCTGATTCTTGATTTTAATCCCCTTTTCTGTTTTTGGCAACATATAAAGTGCTGTGAATGTCACTGTCAGATTGTCATATCATCCTCCAGTTGTCCCTTGTCACCCTGGATGCACATTGAGTGTTTGCTAAATATTTTATCTTGTAGTGTTCCTGATTTTTTCCTGTGTTTTAATTTGCAATTCTCAAATTTCATGACTGGCATCCGTGGGGACGATTAATTAAACCTGTTAACTCTGCACTTCAATTTCAAACTGTTGGTAACATGTGTACATATTTTTGTCTGATCTTTTCACCACCAGGTGGCGATATAGCAACTCCAGAGTTATTGATGGCTAGAACAAAAAAAACACAGTAACACAGAGGTGTAGCTAAAAATTCTGGGCCCCTGACAGAATGTCACCTTGCGCCCTCTGTCGAATTTTACATTCTGTGAAAGAGATTTGTTGAGCCATCTTCCAATGTAATCCAATCCAGCTCTTTATTTGAAAAGCACTTTAAACAACCTTATGGACCAAAGTGCTGCACAAAGGAATAAATAAAAACATTCACACACTTAAAAACGAAGTAAAAGAAATTTAATAAAAACCAAAACATTCAATGTGAGTAAAAGGCCATTAATAAAAATTTAAAAAAATCTATTAATTAATAAAGAAAAGGCTAAGATTAAAATAAGATTTACTATTAAAATTAACATCTCACAATGTGTCAAAGGTGAAGGAGAAGAGATTAGAAGAGATTTAAAAACGGACAGAGGGGATTCCTCTCTAATGTGAAAAGGCAAGTCATTCCACATTTTAGGAGCTGCGACTGCAAAGGCTCGATCCCCTCTAAGCTCACGCTGAGTCTTAGGAACCGTCAGGAACAGCTGATCAGCTGACCTGAGAGAGCGGGTGGGGGTGTAAGGGTGAAGCAGCTCACAGAGGTCAGATGGAGCAAGACCACTGAGGGCTTTAAAAGCAAATAACAGAATTTTAAAATGAATCCTAAAATGTACGGGCAGCCAGTGGAGTGAGGCTAAAATGGGGGAGACATGCTCATATTTCCATGTGCGGCAGCATTTTGAACCTTCTGGAGGTGAACAATAGTGGAGCCTCTAACCCCAACATAGAGGGCGTTACAGTGGTCCAAACTAGTAGTGACAAAAGAGTGGATTACTGTCTCAAAGTGCTGCCTAGAAAGAATTGGCTTTATTTTGGCCAACTGCCTCAATTGTAAAAAGCTTGACTTGACAACTAACCTTATCTGAGTGTCAAACTTAAGGTTGGTGTCGACTTTAACCCCTAGGTGTGTGATGACTGGTTTACAATATTGTTCCAAGGAACCTAAAATTACAGTGGAGGTCAGAGGAGTGGAGTTACCAAAAACCAACACTTCTGTCCATTACCTCCCCACTTCCTTGTTAGTTACAATATTTGTTCTGCATTACTGTACTGCTTTGGAGCCTTTTGATATTAAGGTGAATAACACAGGTGAAAAATTAAGGTGAAAAAAGAGACAGATGCATTGACAGCAGTCGTGGCCACACTTTGGACTGGGAGTGTAAGAGCAAAGGAAACTGAATCCACTATGTTCTGTCCTGTAAATTTTTATTAAACACCACATGACACACATACGAGTCCTGTTTTAACTTTCAGGGCTGATGGTCTGCAGCCTGGCTTGTGTTCTACAGTGCAGCGCAGGTGCAGTCACTGTGCTGAGCCCGGCGTTATATTAATGACGCAGCCTTTCACACTGACCAGTGAGAAATAACCTTGAAAATGACTGTGCTCTTTGTGGTTCTCCTTTTTTCTTACCACCAAGCAAGAGACTAAACATATTTTCTACTTATCAGTTATCAGAAATCAGAAATGTCATGCAGTAATCAGAGGTTAGACAGCAAGAATGACTTTTGTATTTTTATCTTTTGTCAATCTTTTATCCAGCGACTACTAATTCTCATCGGGGTCTGGAGAGGGTGGGACCTGTCCCAGGAAGCACAGAGCACAGGCCTGCATGGGATGCCATTCCACACAAGCAAAAACAATTAAGATGGTCAGATTTGCCTCACTGTGTGATTTTGACTGAAAGATGAACTAAGCACAGTCTTGTGTGTATAAAAATGCGTAGATTCATTTAACTTTAACAATGAGATTCAGCAACATGACCTTATAGTGTTAATGATCGGTATCTTACTGGTATTAACTGAATTATGCAAAATTCTACATTATTCTATATTATTGCACCCAAATTGTTCATACTGACTAAATGTAATTACTGACATCCTGGACATACTGCTTTTTAGGTTTGAATTTAAAATGTTAGTAGACAAATTCATGCTGTCAATAACATCTCACTTGCTCACCCACTTTTAGATAAAAATACCCTTTGTGGTTTTTCTAGTGAAGCAGTGGGCCTGAGCTGAGGACCTGATGGTTGTGTGGTTTTCGCTCACTGAGAAGAGAGACACAAACACCCTGCTCTCAGTCGGTCAGTCTTCCTGTAAAATGCAGAGGTGAGACTGCTAGTGGAAAATTACTGACTGCAGCGTCAACAACACATATAAACAGCAGCACAAACAAAATGTTCCACAAATGCAGGACATCTGTATGCTTACAGCACACATCAGACACGCTGACCCTCAGCACTGAGCTCCTCCAGGCTCTGTGCTCTCCCTCTTCTCTTCAATTTCTACACAAATCACTGCTGCTCCAGTGAAGATCCTGAATTTTGCAGGTGATACTACTGTGTTTGCCATCATAACTGAAGGTGATGAGTCTGCCTACAGACTGGAAGTCGTACAGCTGACCATCCAGTTCTGAACTCACATTATCCCAAATGTCCACATGCTTAGACTCCTCTCATCATCAGGGAGGAGCGTCCCTTGGCACTGTAGAGTAGATGGATGAGAGCAGGCTGATAACAAGGCTGTCATCAATTTTATGTGACACCTCTCACCCCCCCAGCAGACTATGGAGGCCCGTAAGGGCAGCTCCTTCAGTAAGAGACTCAGACACCCGGCGTGTGACAGAACGGTACCGCAGGTCATTGGGCCCCACAGCAGTCAGGCTTTATAATCTGCACTCTGCTCATTGAACTTTTCCCCTGTTCACTGTCTTCTGATACAGTTTCTATCTGCTGCTGATCTGCAATATTGTTCCTCCTTATTCACTGATGTGCAGTGTTGCATTGAGCCAGTGCATTATGCCCTGTGTGGCAGCTTCCTTTGGGAGGCTAATATCTGGCACATGAGCAATAATGTTACATGCAATAGGATTGTGTATAAGTTAAGGATTGTGTATAAGTTAATTTTAATATTCCTATAATATTCCTCTGTATGTAATATATTCTTATTTTTTGTTTCTATTATTACCCTATATTTATATATACATCCATTTATTTTACATTCATAATGATGTTGTTTGTTGTTTTGTGCCCCACTGCTCTTGTAACAAGCCTCAGTCTTGACTCTCCCTTTTAAGGTCTTGGCCTTAAATCACACTCGATATAGGTGGTGTCGTCCCCATCACCCTGACCAGGATACATGCTGTAAGATTAATGGATGGTGTTTATCTGTGTGATGAAAAAGAATGTGAATAAAACAAAAATGTACCATTATAAATGGGAGCCCTAGGATGTGTGGTGGTTAGAGATGTGGACTGATGAGAATTTTGCTTTTCTAAAGTTCTGTTGTGAAAACTGTACATTCCGTTCCATGTACAGTAGTGATATGTAGCAATCATGTGCTCCAGTCAAATGTCCAGCTGCATGAATAATAATGGTGGCTTGTTTGGATAAAATAACTTAGGCTGAATACTTGAAAGCGTGACCTGGGTGAGGTAGAGAGGAAACAGGGTCTTACAAGAAGCAGATATTGTTCTGTCTGTGTGGTTTTTACTCTTTGCAAAGTGAGTCCAGCACAGTGCAGTCAGTGGGTCAGTCTTCCTGAGCTGCATCTAACCAGTGGAAACATCTGCAGCACTGCAGAGAAGCACTCAGCAGACAAACAAACCCAAACAGCTTACAGCTGTATGTCACTTTTGGACAGAGGTGGACAAAGTACACAACTTCACTACTTGAGTTAAGTATAGATACTCCTCGTCAAATAATACTCAAAGTTTTTCAGTTAATTTTTTACTTCAGTTAAAGTACTGGAGTATTTGCATCTAAAAATACTTAAGTATTCAAAAGTACATTATGTTTTAAATGCAAGACATTTTTCAGAACCTAATGACTCCTGAACACCCCACTGAATACACTGACTGGCTTGTACATCTTGTAGAATAAAAAGCTTGTGGAATATGATACAATGACTATAGAAACACAACTGACATAACAAAAGTACAGCCATTGTCATTTTCATCTTATTTAACACCCCCCACCCCACTCACACAAAAGAGCATGGTAGTGTTCTTACAGAGCCGTAGCAGTGTGTGTGTGTGCATGTGTGCATGTGTGTTTGTGTGTGTGTGTGTCTATGTGTGTGTGTGTTTGTGTGTCTGTGTATGTTTGTGTGTGTGTCTATGTGTGTGTATGTTTGTGAGCCAAGTAACAAGACAGGGAGCAAGAAACAAAACTCCTCTTTCTTAATTATCCACATCGTTATTAACGACACAGGTATATATACAGGTACATATACAGGTACATGTATATACTCAAAAATACATCCAGAACACACAATTAAATGAAAAACGTAATTTAAGAACACTTGAAATTTTCATTCAGTTTCTTTCATCTGTTTAATATAATCGATCAGTCCCTGTGCGTTTGCCCCAAACCATTCAGCATGGTACACAAGGGAGACAAGTAAGCATGTGTGACATCAAAGAACTGATTGCAGCAACTCAGCCTTTCCACAACATTAAAGCCGCTTATTCCCCCCCATGCCATGAAGAAATAATCTCTGTGGCTCCCCTCTCCCCCTCCCTCAGCCCCCAGTCTGGCTTGAACATTTGCACTTCCAGTAAAAATGCGCCCCAAACACACTGACACCAAACTCAGCACCGGTGCTCCGTAAAATCCCGTGATTCAGTCTCAGAAGCACTGGCTCCCCTGCCCTCCTCTGAACATTATTAAAGCTACACCCTGAACACTCTGTGTGACTGACATGAATGAGAAGCATCTTTATTCATAATCTCTGTAGCGGAGGTCAGAATACAGAGTGTCATTATTCCCGTCTTTCTTCTGTCTCCTGGGTTTTGGCTTCTTAAGGTTCAGGGCAGCGTAATTCAGTGTGTCCTCGTCATGGCACTGTGGAGACAAAGATGGCAGAATTGGATGGATCAAATCGGTTTGCTATTACCTATTTTCACAAATAGCACTTAAAATGCTGATCCCAGGATGGAAATCAGTCTGAGGTTCATTTGTTTTACTGACGATTTGTAATTTGAAATATTTATTACATACTTGCTTGCGTGACCATTCCACTTTTGATATATCACTGTTCTTTTCATCTGTTTAAAATATATAACACATCAATATATTATTTAATTTCGCACGGTATCATACCGTGGTCAGATAACATTCCGAATTTTCAAGCAATCAACATCCTTTTTGTCTCAAAAATGAAAGTAAAAATGACTTCTGTCAATTTAAGTGTGCATGTTTGGATACGTGTCATTTGTTCTCATATATCATATATAATAAAATTGCTATAAAGGAGATCTTGGTAATAAAAGTTATTGATATGCAACTTATTGCAACATGTATATTTCAATAGATTTTGCAAAATATGAAAGATATAATACAAAAATGTAAATCTTACAGTACAAAAAGGTTTATATAAATAAGGTGAGATTTAATAATGGATTTTAAAACTGTATTACCTGCAAGAGTGGTTTTAATATGAAAATGTTATCTATCATAAAACAATTTTATATTTCTATAATTTGTTAAAATCTACATTTTGTCCTTCTGAGTGCATAAAGCCGGGCAGCGTACCTGCACAGTGTGTACAGGTCAGTTTACATCTTATACAAATGAGAGCAACGTTCAGAATAATGCTGCAAGATAAAACTATCAGCAAGCCAGAGTGAAGAGGATCCAGCAGCTTCTGAAAGCCTGTAACAAAGAGATAGATTTCAGCATAATGATATAGAGACACATTTCCCATTTGCTTACATTACATTAGTTAAAGATCAAATCGATAACACATTACAGCAGTTGTTTTGTAAATAGTCCATTTTTAACATGAACTTCTAGTATTTTGTATTTTAACAATTTATATTAATATTTGAAATAATTATTAAATTAGGCTCCGGACCCCCCGCGACCCAATAGGATAAGCGGTTTGGAAAATGGATGGATGGATGGATATTAATATTTGAAATAATTATTAAATTAGGCTCCGGACCCCCCGCGACCCAATAGGATAAGCGGTTTGGAAAATGGATGGATGGATGGATAATTATTAAATTAACATCTGTGTAATTTAATTTAAGCACTTAAATTAGAAAATTCATTACATTAAAAAAAGAAATAAATGTCTTAATAGCAGAATAAGCTAAATAAAACTTTGAAGCAGATATACTCTCCACACTGGGTGCTACCATCTATATCCAGCTGTGTGCCGTTCCCAAACAGCATCTCCCCACACTGGGTGTTACCATCTATATCCAGCTATGTGCCGTTCCCAAACAGCATCTCCCCACACATGGCCACAGCGCAGTAGTAAGTCCCAGCATCGGAGAGGCTGAGGTTCCCCTTGGGGAGGCTGTAGACGCAGCTCCGTGTAGGAGATCCAGCCTCAGGGCTCTTCTCACACTCATCACTGCTGTTTCCAGGGCTGTAAATGACTCCAGGAAGGGATTCTCCTGATCCATGTCTGAACCAGTAAACACTGTGTTCTCCTGCACAGCTCCCAGTCTCTATCGTACACTGCAGGCTCACAGAGTCTCCTGGCTGCAATGTGTCAGACACAGGCTGCTGTACCACAGTCCTGCTGTTGGAGTCTTTACCTGAAAAGCAAAATAGTCATGATGACAGCCCTTTGAGAATAACAATGGAAAATACAGATCCTCAAAAATTGTTCTTACAGATTTTTGGGAACTGAATCGATGTTCTTCTAGCCATCCAAGAAATCAGTAACTTCTTGGAGAACAGCTGACATTCTTCTCTCTTTTTATTGTATTACTGCTTATTAGTATATATCAGGTAACACTATACATTAACTGCACCTACATAATACCTAAATAAAAATTATATGATAATAACAAACATTATAATCATATAATGTCTTGTATTAATGTATGAAGGTAGATGAATATAATTAATTTCAATTCAAAGAAATGAAGTGTGTAAAGTGTACTTTATATTTTCATGATTTTCGTGACTTTACATTTGGTTTATGTTGCCCCTTTTCCACAGGAAGGTATTTATTGTTTTTGCATATTTAGCTCTTGATGTGTTTTGGTATTTTTGAGCATTTTGCTGTAGTACCTGCATAATTTAATTCAAGAGCCGAAGAGCTGTTTGCCCATTACTAGTTTGTCTATCTTTTAACATTAAAGAAAAAGTATACATAGTAAAAGGAATTACTTGGTTTCGTAGTTCCTCCTATTTATTTTCTTATGCACACAAAAGTAAGTTTTTCCGTTCAACCATAGCACTACAGCGAAAAGCAAAACGTCATGGCAAATACAATTATGCTTTATTCCAATACACATTGCTAATTTTTCATTATTATTACATTTATTCAGCATAATATCTTCAAAGGTTTCATGATTTAATTTGCAATCTTCTGGCCTGAAATCTTTTCCTGCTACACTGAAGACTCTCTCAGCGTGTGCAGAGAAAGCTGCAGCCAAAGGGTTGGCATCCTCTGATAAACATGGTTGGTTCAGGTATCGGTGACATTATGTGAACCTTTCATGGCAGGAATAGGGACTAGTTTGACTTTTGATGCAGGAAAAGTGTTTGGGACTGTTAGGTTGAAGAAACAGTTGTTAATCATTTCTGTATGATCAGCAATGAGTGTAAATATATATGTATACGTTATTTCTTATCTTCTAGCCACATACTCTTAGCTATTGTACTCTAAGTAGGTGGTTAACAGCTGCCTACTTAGATAAGAATCTCACTTCCCTCTCTTGCGCCCCCCATTGACTATAAATAAAGAAGACAAGGGGAACCACCCTTTGTAACACATTCTGCTGTAGTTTGCATTGCAGAGAGTGTGGGTACCCTTGCAAGTAAAACTGTAACCTGTGTGTGTCTCATAAATGTGGAGTTGGGGTGGAAACGCCGGGCGCTTTCCCCAACATAGAATTTGGTCCTTCGAGCCGGATCCGAGGAACCCCGAAGACGTCTCCAGTACGCCGAGAGAAGCGACACCGAAGTCTGTCGACAGCCACTCGAAGTCGGGTGCAAGAAAGACCTGTGATGTGAATTCGTCATCAGGCCGGTGGTTAGAACTGCGCTCGACGTCTGGTGATGTCTGAAGGACCTCGGTGACGGATCAGAGAGCACACTATACAGGTGAGAGATATGGCACCTAAGTGAGTAGGTGGCCAAGTGAGAGATACGGCACCTAAATAAGTAGGTGGCCAAGACATGCATGTGGTTGAGGTTAGCCGAAATTAACCGGGAGAGAAAGTAGGCGTTGTTGGAAATATATACAGTGTTGTATGTGGATGTGTTTTTATAGGTTTTAGATTAACCTACACGATCCACCCTAAAAGCAACAACATACTGGTGACTGAAGGATCAAGGACGGGTTTCATCCCTGAAAACTAACACCGCTGCTCTAATAGGGAGCAGTAGAAGGCCGTGTTAGTGTCCTCCTGAGGTCTCATGCCAGAGACTTGCTTTTAGGATTTTTTATTTTTTGTAGTGTATCCATTAAAAGGTAACAATGGGGAAGAATCAAAGTAAACAAATGGAACTAGAGGGAGATGAGAAGTTTATGGAAGGATATAAGCCAGGATCAGGACAAATAAGTAGTCAGAGATGGAGGAAAAAAACATGGGTTTGAAGGAAAACTCCACACTCCAGATATATTAAAATTACAGGGAAACTTAAAACTGGAGATGTTACAGACTACCAATAAGAAAGAAGGTAAAGACAGAAAAAAAGAATATGTTTTTTCTGATGCATGGTTAGAACAGAGTAAATTAAGAGATAATAAAAGACAGCAAAAAAAGGGAAATAAGGAGAAAAAATTACAGGCGACTTTAATTACACTAGATGAGGAGACGGCAACAAAATCTTCTGCCGCTCCAGTTCCCTTACTGCCCCCACAAATTCCAATGATTGCGCCTGCACCAGTTCCAGCTGTAAATAGACGACAAATAGGAGGAGGGGAATCATCTCGAATGATGACCCGAGGGTCTAACCCTTCTCTGTATCCGTTAAAGGATCTGGAGACAAGTAAAGTACGCTGGCATCCAAAAAATGACACAGAACAGGAAGACTGGGAGAATGATTTGGTGTGTCCACTCGTAGAAGTGGCAAATCCAAATCGAGGCCCAAATAATGCAGGACCCGAAACTATGTTAGTATATAGACCCTGGACCGCTGAGGATAGAACAGCGGCTTTAAAAGGAATACCCCCGGTTGAAGAAGGGGTACCCGAGTTTTGGACTGCCATCCTAGAATTACAAAGTAGTTTTCATTTGAACGGCAGGGAAATGTATAGATGTCTCAGACAGTTGTTTACCCATAAATGGGGACGTGTAGCGGGAGACTTCACAGGACATGGTAATAATGATGAAGTCTTAGCACATGACTCGCAGGAACTCATACAAGCATTACGAGACTTGCGAAACAGGGTAGAGACAGCCTTCGTAAGACGCGCAGACTATGGACGAATAGCGCAATGTAAACAAAAAGATGGAGAGGAACCTGAGGATTTTATGGATAGAATGAGAGTTGTATTTAGAGGAAACTCAGGGATCCCATTTGATGAAGAGGCAGTAGGAGTGTACCAACAACAGCTAAAACGAGCTTTTGTCGCAGGCCTAAAGCCCGAATTGCGAAAATATCTTGACAAACATTGGGTACATCAGAATACTGGTTCAGTCCAACAAGCACTATAATATGCTCAACACGCGCAGAAAGCGCAGAAACAGGAAAAGACAGACACAATATTCAGCGCCTCAGAAGTAGTAGCGCTAGTGCAAATGAATCCTCCGGGGAGGGGAGGATTCAGAGGAAGGTCAAGAGGCCGAGGAAGGGGGAGAGGTGTTTTCAGAAACAATTACAGGAATTCGTCTCAGCAAGATAACATTTGCTGGACATGCAGGAAACCTGGACACTTAGCTAGGAATTGTAGAGTAGGGAAACAACCATATAACCCAAACTCCATTGAAAACAATGATCAATGACCCCCCTCGGAGGCCCCTGTTACCGACACCATCCGAGGCAAAACAGAGGTGATTTTAAGAAAGGAAACGGAGGTCACTTTACAAGACCTTTTAGATAAGGAAATAGATTTACAAGCAGTGTGTCAGTTATTAGCAGAAAGGCAGTGGGAAACCTTGCCAAGTCGGAAGTTAGTCATAAACGGCAAAGTATATGAATGTCTGTGTGACACTGGAGCATGTAGGACTGTCCTAACCTCCAGTCCTCCCGGAGTCACATATTCTTCATCAGTCATAAATATAAAAACGGCAGGAGGTCAGACAGACAGACATCAGTTAACAAACCCAGTTGCAGTAAAAGATAAGGAAACTGGACTTGAATGTCAAGCACAGGTGTTAATAAGCCCTTCTTGTCCTGTTAACTTGTTAGGCCGAGACCTTATGGTACAAATGGGCATTAGCGTGGTTGCCACAGCCACTGGCATGAAAGCAATCGTAAATGAAGAAGCTTATGTTGTGCAAGGAACCACAACACCACAATATTACTGGTCTCTGGACCTAGGGGGAACTGCACAGACACGAGAATTATTGCGGAAAACTAGAGAAAAGCAGTCCCCTAGACAGGCCCAGTTCATGCCTGACGATGCCTTACACGTCACTATGTGGTACAAAGACACCCTTGGACCAGATTATGTCTATGACAAAACGTTTCATGCCCTCCAAGACACTTGTATTACCTTACAACATATGTATGTTAACCCCACCACTGGGTTTTCAGCAGCCTCAGTCATTTTATCTAACAAGCAACAGGCTGTATTTAGAGAGAGAACACCACACGTATCTCTTTCAAAACCACCCCAGATGCAGTGGAGAGATGTAGAGATGTTCTTACGAGATTCTATGCACAGTTACAATGACTACCAACCCGTATCTGGCTCCTGTTGGAGCTATGATGAGAAACACAATGTGTGGCGGTTTCCTTTGGGATGGAGAGTTCAAACCACTCCCACCACACACTTAAAGGACCCAACCTGACAAATTTTTTCAACCCTGGAGGAGGGATCATGTCCAGATCTAGATCGCCTCCCAGAAGGGTTGTGGTCGTCCTCCCCCACTGATGTAGGGCTGGTAAAGGGGTTTCCACCTTACAAAGTAATTGTGAAATCAGAACACCGTCCGGTAGTTAGGCAATACCCATTAAAACCTGAAGCAGAAAAAGGTATAGCCCCTGTAGTGCAAGACATGTTAGCATCAGGAATATTGCGAGAGGCTCCTGAAGCCACTTGCAACACTCCTATCTTTCCAGTCCAGAAGGGACATACAGGGAAATGGCGCATGGTGCAGGATTTAAGACCGGTTAATAACATAGTGCAACATGCAGCACCAGACGTGCCTAACCCACACTTATTGCTCAACTCATTGACTCCTGATAAAAGCTACTTCTCAGTAGTGGATCTTAGTAATGCATTTTTCTCAGTACCATTGCACCCTGATTCTCAACATTTATTTGGATTTACCTATAAAGGGAAAAAATATACATATACTAGACTCCCTCAGGGATTTTCTGAAAGTCCACATGTATATACCATGGCCCTTAGATACTCTATGAGTACCTGTGAAATACCATCACATAGTCAGGTATTACTATACGTGGATGATATCTTAATAGCAGCAGATTCAGAACAACATTGCAAAGAAACTACCCTAACTGTGCTTCAGCATTTATACAATACTGGACATAAAGCTTCTAAACAGAAGTTGCAGTATTGCAAAAAGACAGTTGTCTATTTAGGGCATAACCTTTCACAAAAAGGTCGCTCGCTGCTAGAGATAAGGAAACAAGCTATACAGGAAGCACCTAAACCACAGACTAAACAACAGATGATGTCCTTTTTAGGGCTCTGCAATTATTGTAGAGAATGGTTACCAGATTATGCTTTTCTAGTTCAACCTTTGCAAAATTTAATATACGGGAAGGAGATGACTCTAAAGGACAAAATACAATGGACTGAGGACGGAGAAAATGCTTTTACAAATTTAAAAAGAATGTTGCAAACCAATGTGTCCCTTGCTCTACCAGATTATCAACAACCATTCACCCTATGTGTAGATGCTAATCAAGGTTATATGAAAGCAGTATTAACACAGCCATTCGGAGCAAAAGAGAGACCGTTAGCATTCTATTCAAAACGATTAGATGCAGTAGCAGCTGGCTTTCCACAGTGTTTACAGGCATGTGCAGCTGCTGCAGAAGCAGTAAAGGTATCAGCAGAATTGGTACTTTGTCACCCCCTCATACTTAAAGTTCCTCATTCTGTGTCTCTAATCTTGTTGCAGACACCGCTTCCATTCTTAACACATACAAGACATCTTACCTTAGTGTCACTTTTGCTCTCACAACCTAACATTGAACTTCAGCGGTGTGGCCTATTGAACCCTAGCACGCTCCTCCCCACCGCAGAGGATGGGGAGCCACATTCTTGCAAAGCAACAATAGAAGAACAAACAAAACCAAGAGCAGATATTCTGCAAACTTTTATACCAGGATCAGAAGTTGTTTATGTAGATGGCTCAGCATCAAAAAATGATATGGGAAAAAATAAAGTTGGGTATGCTGTAGTTACATCTACTGAAGTGTTAGAAGCCAATGCACTCCCTTCTACTTGTTCAGCACAAGCGGCTGAACTCTATGCTGTGATCAGGGCATGTGAACTGTTCAAGAACAAGTCACTTACTATCTACACTGATAGTCAATATGTGTTTGCAGCTGTCCATCAC
>NW_026043539.1:0-37171 GCF_023856365.1 Brienomyrus brachyistius
GCCACTGTTCATATGCCATCATCCCAAACCATATATTCAGTCAAGCTCAGGCACTTCACCAGACAGATCTACATTGGTGATATTTCTCCTAAGCAGGTGCAATTACATTTTCCTCCTGTTTCTCATCCACCCTTTTTCTTATCCTAACTAAACGTTTCTACTGTAACATCAACATGTCAGATCTCATGCTATTGTAGTACTGTTTCCTACTTTCTGACTATTTAAATGCATTGGCCAGCAATTACAGTCTCTATTTCATGTCCTATTATTATGGAACTTTTCATTTTATGCCATTGAACTTTTCATTTTATGCTGTGTACTCCATGTCTACCCACTTATTCTGTCCATTAGCTTCTCATGCTATCGTAGTAGTATTTCCTACTTTCTGACTATTTAAATGCATTGCCCAGCAGTTACGGTCTCTATTTTATGTCCTATTATTATTGAACTTTTCATTTTATTCCATGTACTCCATTTCTACCCACTTATTCTTTCCATTAGCTTTGGAACCGCTTATCACTGCTTGCAGTTATATTTATTATTATTTTTCTGCCCTAAAACTGAATGTACAGCCTAAACCGTAAGTGCTAGAATTATGAAACTTGGTAGGATGATGTCAATTCCTCCCCGCTACTCAGATAATCCGACCCAACCATGTCGGCCAGATGGGGGCGCCGTAGCGCCCCCTAACGCGTTTTGATTGATATCTCCTGTCCTGTTAGTCCTATAATTGAAATTCATATTTCTACTGATAGAGACATCCTTGCCCTACCAACTTGCCATTTGGACTATTAAGCTCCGCCTACTTAGATTTTTTGCTAATTTGCATAATTTGCAAAACCTACTTTTGCTTGTAATTCCTACACCGTCTGACGAAATCATACAAATGAGGTATGAAACTGATCAGGTCTGTGAGCTGATCCATAATCATTCAAATAACCCTGACATTTGTGTATGATACAGCCACTAGCCACGCCCAAAGTCTACCTAAATTTAGCCAGTATTGGTCTGACTGTTATAACTTGGCCATACCTTAGCCTACCTTCACCAAATTTGAAACCCTATCTCCGTACCCCATTCTGGGGACACTGTTGAAGGCGGGCCGCATTTCGTCAATAGGGGGCGCTACAACTAAAAACTGCCAATATCTCCTGACTGCCTTTACCGATCCAAATGAAATTTGGCATACATGTACTACTCTGAAGCCTGAGGTCAGGTATCTATCAGGGCAGTCAATAGTCATAAAACCCTGACCACCATCAGCCAATCAAAGTGAAGCAGCATTCTGACAGGCCTTTGACAGGCTTAACAACAGCTGATCTGAATAAAAATAGGCTTGTACATTTGTCTCCTAACCCCTAGCAACCCCTGCGAAGGCCACACCAATTGTCCACATGGGGGCGCTACAGCGACAGGATTTGCATTTCTGCTTATTTCTATTGAACTGTTAATGATAAAATTGAGATTTGTTACTTATCTAATGCACTGGCCCATGCCAAATTCAAAGCCATGTAGATCTTCATCCTATCTCTTTCCGCTTTTGCGTATTTTATAGGAGTCTAAAAACATGACATTTCGTTAACCTCCTTGGATTTTCAACCAACCTATGTAAATCTGGTATCATTCAAATCAGGAGACAGTCCTGGTATACAATTATTCAAAAAATCCTAAACTTTCTATAAGGTACGGCGACCAGCCACATCCAGACCATACAGGTGCCACGCCCACTTCAATCAGACAGCTGTATCTCAGGCCTGCCTCAGCCAATCACTACCAAACTTGAATATGTCATCAAGGACGGAAGTGGGTAAGGGCCCTCCAAATTTCTTGCCGATCGGTCAAACGGGGGCGCTACAGCAATGCAATATGTGTCTCTAAACCTGCAAAACCAGTGAAAGTGACATTTATCTCATTTCTGTTCAAGTCTCATATTACTGGTAAAAATCCTTTGTACTGCAAGTTCTGTGAGTCATGTCAAATCAAGATATATGTATTGGATAATAACAGTCATCTGCATTCCCTTGTGATATTTAAAAACTGATTAAATGAAATATTCCTATAACTTT
This sequence comes from Brienomyrus brachyistius, assembly GCF_023856365.1. Lineage (NCBI taxonomy): Eukaryota > Metazoa > Chordata > Actinopteri > Osteoglossiformes > Mormyridae > Brienomyrus > Brienomyrus brachyistius. Next base: position 2,067 of record NW_026043539.1, read on the forward strand.
AACAATCTACACCCCATGTAAGTGATTCTGGTGTCAAGTCAATCAAGACACTGCCGTCAGGGATGATTATTAAAAAATACCTGACCTTTCTGTATAATATGGCCACCAGCCACACCCAACCTGCATCATTTATAAGCCGATTTCAATCAAACAGCTAAATCTCAGGCGTGCTTCATCCAATCCTCACGAAATTTGATCCACTTATGTAGCACTGGTCTACAGACATACCCTCAAACTTTGATGCCGATCGGTCAAACGGGGGTGCTATGGCCACTATCTGTATACTCCTAAGATCCACCTTAGGTCAAACAGCTAAATCTCAGGCTTGCTTCATCCAATCCTCACAAAATTTCACCCACTAATGTAGCACTGGCCCACAGACAGACCCTCCAACTTTGATGTCGATCGGTCAAACGGGGGCGCTATGGCGACTGTTCATATGTGTCTAAGAGCAAACTTGGCTGAGAAGGCCTAAAAGTATTGAATAGAAATTATCCATGGAGCGCAGGCTCCACCTGCTGGCCAAACCATTTCAATTCCTATTTCAATCAAACAGCTAAATCTCAGGCATTCTTCATCCGATTCTCACCAAATTTTACCCACTAATGTAGCACGGCCTCCCAGAGAGACCCACCAACTTTGGTGCCGATCAGTCAAACAGGGGCGCTACAGCCACTGTTCATATGCCATCATCCCAAACCATATATTCAGTCAAGCTCAGGCACTTCACCAGACAGATCTACATTGGTGATATTTCTCCTAAGCAGATGCAATTACATTTTCCTCCTGTTTCTCATCCACCCTTTTTCCTATCCTAACTAAACATTTCTACTGTAACATCAACATGTCAGATCTCATGCTATTGTAGTACTGTTTCCTACTTTCTGACTATTTAAATGCATTGGCCAGCAATTACAGTCTCTATTTCATGTCCTATTATTATTGAACTTTTCATTTTATGCCATTGAACTTTTCATTTTATGCTGTGTACTACATGTCTACCCACTTATTCTGTCCATTAGCTTCTCATGCTATCGTAGTAGTATTTCCTACTTTCTGACTATTTAAATGCATTGCCCAGCAGTTACGGTCTCTATTTTATGTCCTATTATTATTGAACTTTTCATTTTATTCCATGTACTCCATTTCTACCCACTTATTCTTTCCATTAGCTTTGGAACCGCTTATCACTGCTTGCAGTTATATTTATTAAGGTTCCAAAGCACGAAGTGCAATGGAACCTTATTGTTTTTCTTAGGATTATTAAGGTTCCAAAGCACGAAGTGCTATGGAAACTTATTGTTTTTCTTAGGATTATTATTAAGGTTCCAAAGCACGAAGTGCAATGGAACCTTATTGTTTTTCTTAGGATTATTATTATTATTTTTCTGCCCTAAAACTGAATGTACAGCCTAAACCGTAAGTGCTAGAATTATGAAACTTGGTAGGATGATGTCAATTCCTCCCCGCTACTCAGATCATCCGAACCAACCATGTCGGCCAGATGGGGGCGCCGTGGCGCCCTCTAACGCGTTTTGATTGATATCTCCTGTCCTGTTAGTCCTATAATTGAAATTCATATTTCTACTGATAGAGACATCCTTGCCCTACCAACTTGCCATTTGGACTATTAAGCTCCGCCTACTTAGATTTTTTGCTAATTTGCATAATTTGCAAAACCTACTTTTGCTTGTAATTCCTACACCGTCTGACGGAATCAGACAAATGAGGTATCAAACTGATCAGGTCTGTGAGCTGATCCATAATCATTGAAATAACCCTGACATTTGTGTATGATACAGCCACTAGCCACGCCCAAAGACTACCTAAATTTAGCTAGTATTGGTCTGACTGTTATAACTTTGCCATACCCTAGCCTACCTTCACCAAATTTTAAATCCTATCCCCGTACCCCATTCTGGGGACACTGTTGAAGGCGGGCCGCATTTCGTCAATAGGGGGCGCTACAACTAAAAACTGCCAATATCTCCTGACTGCCTTTACCGATCCAAATGAAATTTGGCATACATGTACTACTCTGAAGCCTGAGGTCAGGTATCTATCAGGGCAGTCATTAATCATAAAACCCTAGCCACCATCAGCCAATCAAAATCAAGCAGCATTCTGACAGGCCTTTGACAGGCTTAACAACAGCTGATCTGAACAAAAATAGGCTTGTACATTTGTCTCCTAACCACTAGCAATCCCTGCGAAGGCCACACCAATTGTCCACATGGGGGCGCTACAGCGACAGGATTTGCATTTCTGCTTATTTCTATTGAACTGTTAATGATAAAATTGAGATTTGTTACTTATCTAATGCACTGGCCCATGCCAAATTCAAAGCCATGTAGAACTTCATCCTATCTCTTTCCGCTTTTGCGTATTTTATAGGAGTCTAAAAACATGACATTTCGTTAACCTCCTTGGATTTTCAACCAACCTATGTAAATCTGATATCATTCAAATCAGGAGACAGTCCTGGTATACAATTATTCAAAAAATCCTAAACTTTCTATAAGGTACGGCGACCAGCCACATCCAGACCATACAGGTGCCACGCCCACTTCAATCAGACAGCTGTATCTCAGGCCTGCCTCAGCCAATCACGACCAAACTTGAATATGTCATCAAGGACGGTAGTGGGTAAGGGCCCTCCAAATTTGGTGCCGATCGGTCAAACGGGGGCGCTACAGCAATGCAATATGTGTCTCTAAACCTGCAAAACCAGTGAAAGTGACATTTATCTCATTTCTGTTCAAGTCTCATATTACTGGTAAAAATCCTTTGTACTGCAAGTTCTGTGAGTCATGCCAAATCAAGATATATGTATTGCATAATAACAGTCATCTGCATTCCCTTGTGATATTTAAAAACGGATTAAATGAAATATTCCTATAACTTTAACAATCTACACCCCATGTAAGTGATTCTGGTGTCAAGTCAATCAAGACACTGCCATCAGGGATGATTATTAAAAAATACCTGACCTTTCTGTATAATATGGCCACCAGCCACACCCAACCTGCATCATTTATAAGCCGATTTCAATCAAACAGCTAAATCTCAGGCATGCTTCATCCAATCCTCACGAAATTTGATCCACTTATGTAGCACTGGTCTACAGACATACCTTCAAACTTTGATGCCGATCGGTCAAACGGGGGTGCTATGGCCACTATCTGTATACTCCTAAGATCCACCTTAGGTCAAACAGCTAAATCTCAGGCTTGCTTCATCCAATCCTCACGAAATTTGATCCACAAATGTACCACTTGCCCACAGACAGACCCTCCAACTTTGATGCCGATCGGTCAAACGGGGGCGCTACGGCGACTGTTCATATGTGTCTAAGAGCAAACTTGGCTGAGAAGGCCTAAAAGTATTGAATAGAATTTATCCATGGAGCGCAGGCTCCACCTGCTGGCCAAACCATTTCAATTCCTATTTCAATCAAACAGCTAAATCTCAGGCATTCTTCATCCGATTCTGACCAAATTTTACCCACTAATGTAGCACGGCCTCCCAGAGAGACCCACCAACTTTGGTGCCGATCAGTCAAACAGGGGCGCTACAGCCACTGTTCATATGCCATCATCCCAAACCATATATTCAGTCAAGCTCAGGCACTTCACCAGACAGATCTACATTGGTGATATTTCTCCTAAGCAGGTGCAATTACATTTTCCTCCTGTTTCTCATCCACCCTTTTTCTTATCCTAACTAAACGTTTCTACTGTAACATCAACATGTCAGATCTCATGCTATTGTAGTACTGTTTCCTACTTTCTGACTATTTAAATGCATTGGCCAGCAATTACAGTCTCTATTTCATGTCCTATTATTATTGAACTTTTCATTTTATGCCATTGAACTTTTCATTTTATGCTGTGTACTCCATGTCTACCCACTTATTCTGTCCATTAGCTTCTCATGCTATAGTAGTAGTATTTCCTACTTTCTGACTATTTAAATGCATTGCCCAGCAGTTACGGTCTCTATTTTATGTCCTATTATTATTGAACTTTTCATTTTATTCCATGTACTCCATTTCTACCCACTTATTCTTTCCATTAGCTTTGGAACCGCTTATCACTGCTTGCAGTTATATTTATTAAGGTTCCAAAGCACGAAGTGCTATGGAACCTTATTGTTTTTCTTAGGATTATTATTATTATTATTATTATTTTTCTGCCCTAAAACTGAATGTACAGCCTAAACCGTAAGTGCTAGAATTATGAAACTTGGTAGGATGATGTCAATTCCTCCCCGCTACTCAGATAATCCGACCCAACCATGTCGGCCAGATGGGGGCGCCGTGGCGCCCTCTAACGCGTTTTGATTGATATCTCCTGTCCTGTTAGTCCTATAATTGAAATTCATATTTCTACTGATAGAGACATCCTTGCCCTACCAACTTGCCATTTGGACTATGAAGCTCCGCCTACTTAGATTTTTTGCTAATTTGCATAATTTGCAAAACCTACTTTTGCTTGTAATTCCTACACCGTCTGACGGAATCAGACAAATGAGGTATCAAACCGATCAGGTCTGTGAGCTGATGAATAATAATTCAAATAACCCTGATATTGGTCTATCATACGGCCACTAGCCACGCCCAAAGTCTACGTAAATTTAGCCAGTATTGGTCTGACTGTTATAACTTGGCCATACCTTAGCCTACCTTCACCAAATTTGAAATCCTATCTCCGTACCCCATTCTGGGGACACTGTTGAAGGTGGGCCGCATTTCGTCAATAGCGGGCGCTACAACTAAAAACTGCCAATATCTCCTGACTTCCTTGACCGATCCAAATGAAATTTGGCATACATGTACTACTCTGAAGCCTGAGGTCAGGAATCTATCAGGGCAGTCATTAGTCATAAAACCCTAGCCACCATCAGCCAATCAAAATCAAGCAGCATTCTGACAGGCCTTTGACAGGCTTAACAACAGCTGATCTGAACAAAAATAGGCTTGTACATTTGTCTCCTAACCACTAGCAATCCCTGCGAAGGCCACACCAATTGTCCACATGGGGGCGCTACAGCGACAGGATTTGCATTTCTGCTTATTTCTATTGAACTGTTAATGATAAAATTGAGATTTGTTACTTATCTAATGCACTGGCCCATGCCAAATTCAAAGCCATGTAGAACTTCATCCTATCTCTTTCCGCTTTTGCGTATTTTATAGGAGTCTGAAAACATGACATTTCGTTAACCTCCTTGGATTTTCAACCAACCTATGTAAATCTGGTATCATTCAAATCAGGAGACAGTCCTGGTATACAATTATTCAAAAAATCCTAAACTTTCTATAAGGTACGGCGACCAGCCACATCCAGACCATACAGGTGCCACGCCCACTTCAATCAGACAGCTGTATCTCAGGCCTGCCTCAGCCAATCACTACCAAACTTGAATATGTCATCAAGGACGGTAGTGGGTAAGGGCCCTCCAAATTTGGTGCCGATTGGTCAAACGGGGGCGCTACAGCAATGCAATATGTGTCTCTAAACCTGCAAAACCAGTGAAAGTGACATTTATCTCATTTCTGTTCAAGTCTCATATTACTGGTAAAAATCCTTTGTACTGCAAGTTCTGTGAGTCATGCCAAATCAAGATATATGTATTGCACAATAACAGTCATCTGCATTCCCTTGTGATATTTAAAAACGGATTAAATGAAATATTCCTATAACTTTAACAATCTACACCCCATGTAAGTGATTCTGGTGTCAAGTCAATCAAGACACTGCCGTCAGGGATGATTATTAAAAAATACCTGACCTTTCTGTATAATATGGCCACCAGCCACACCCAACCTGCATCATTTATAAGCCGATTTCAATCAAACAGCTAAATCTCAGGCATGCTTCATCCAATCCTCACGAAATTTGATCCACTTATGTAGCCCTGGTCTACAGACATACCCTCAAACTTTGATGCCGATCGGTCAAACGGGGGTGCTATGGCCACTATCTGTATACTCCTAAGATCCACCTTAGGTCAAACAGCTAAATCTCAGGCTTGCTTCATCCAATCCTCACAAAATTTCACCCACTAATGTAGCACTGGCCCACAGACAGACCCTCCAACTTTGATGTCGATCAGTCAAACGGGGGCGCTATGGCGACTGTTCATATGTGTCTAAGAGCAAACTTGGCTGAGAAGGCCTAAAAATATTGAATAGAATTTATCCATGGAGCGCAGGCTCCACCTGCTGGCCAAACCATTTCAATTCCTATTTCAATCAAACAGCTAAATCTCAGGCATTCTTCATCCGATTCTCACCAAATTTTACCCACTAATGTAGCACGGCCTCCCAGAGAGACCCACCAACTTTGGTGCCGATCAGTCAAACAGGGGCGCTACAGCCACTGTTCATATGCCATCATCCCAAACCATATATTCAGTCAAGCTCAGGCACTTCACCAGACAGATCTACATTGGTGATATTTCTCCTAAGCAGGTGCAATTACATTTTCCTCCTGTTTCTCATAGACCCTTATTCTTATACTAACTAAACGTTTCTACTGTAACATCAACATGTCAGATCTCATGCTATTGTAGTACTGTTTCCTACTTTCTGACTATTTAAATGCATTGGCCAGCAATTACAGTCTCTATTTCATGTCCTATTATTATTGAACTTTTCATTTTATGCCATTGAACTTTTCATTTTATGCTGTGTACTCCATGTCTACCCACTTATTCTGTCCATTAGCTTCTCATGCTATCGTAGTAGTATTTCCTACTTTCTGACTATTTAAATGCATTGCCCAGCATTTACGGTCTCTATTTTATGTCCTATTATTATTGAACTTTTCATTTTATTCCATATACTCCATTTCTACCCACTTATTCTTTCCATTAGCTTTGGAACCGCTTATCACTGCTTGCAGTTATATTTATTATTATTATTATTATTTTTCTGCCCTAAAACTGAATGGGCAGCCCAAACTGTAAGTGCTAGAATTATGAAACTTGGTAGGATGATGTCAATTCCTCCCCGCTACTCAGATAATCCGACCCAACCATGTCGGCCAGATGGGGGCGCCGTGGCGCCCCCTAACGTGTTTTGATTGATATCTCCTGTCCTGTTAGTCCTATAATTGAAATTCATATTTCTACTGATAGAGACATCCTTGCCCTACCAACTTGCCATTTGGACTATTAAGCTCCGCCTACTTAGATTTTTTGCTAATTTGCATAATTTGCAAAACCTACTTTTGCTTGTAATTCCTACACCGTCTGACGGAATCAGACAAATGAGGTATCAAACTGATCAGGTCTGTGAGCTGATCCATAATCATTCAAATAACCCTGACATTTGTGTATGATACAGCCACTAGCCACGCCCAAAGACTACCTAAATTTAGCTAGTATTGGTCTGACTGTTATAACTTGGCCATACCCTAGCCTACCTTCACCAAATTTTAAATCCTATCCCCGTACCCCATTCTGGGGACACTGTTGAAGGCGGGCCGCATTTCGTCAATAGGGGGCGCTACAACTAAAAACTGCCAATATCTCCTGACTGCCTTTACCGATCCAAATGAAATTTGGCATACATGTACTACTCTGAAGCCTGAGGTCAGGTATCTATCAGGGCAGTCATTAATCATAAAACCCTAGCCACCATCAGCCAATCAAAATCAAGCAGCATTCTGACAGGCCTTTGACAGGCTTAACAACAGCTGATCTGAACAAAAATAGGCTTGTACATTTGTCTCCTAACCCCTAGCAACCCCTGCGAAGGCCACCCCAATTGTCCACATGGGGGCGCTACAGCGACAGGATTTGCATTTCTGCTTATTTCTATTGAACTGTTAATGATAAAATTGAGATTTGTTACTTATCTAATGCACTGGCCCATGCCAAATTCAAAGCCATGTAGAACTTCATCCTATCTCTTTCCGCTTTTGCGTATTTTATAGGAGTCTAAAAACATGACATTTCGTTAACCTCCTTGGATTTTCAACCAACCTATGTAAATCTGATATCATTCAAATCAGGAGACAGTCCTGGTATACAATTATTCAAAAAATCCTAAACTTTCTATAAGGTACGGCGACCAGCCACATCCAGACCATACAGGTGCCACGCCCACTTCAATCAGACAGCTGTATCTCAGGCCTGCCTCAGCCAATCACGACCAAACTTGAATATGTCATCAAGGACGGTAGTGGGTAAGGGCCCTCCAAATTTGGTGCCGATTGGTCAAACGGGGGCGCTACAGCAATGCAATATGTGTCTCTAAACCTGCAAAACCAGTGAAAGTGACATTTATCTCATTTCTGTTCAAGTCTCATATTACTGGTAAAAATCCTTTGTACTGCAAGTTCTGTGAGTCATGCCAAATCAAGATATATGTATTGCATAATAACAGTCATCTGCATTCCCTTGTGATATTTAAAAACGGATTAAATGAAATATTCCTATAACTTTAACAATCTACACCCCATGTAAGTGATTCTGGTGTCAAGTCAATCAAGACACTGCCGTCAGGGATGATTATTAAAAAATACCTGACCTTTCTGTATAATATGGCCACCAGCCACACCCAACCTGCATCATTTATAAGCCGAATTCAATCAAACAGCTAAATCTCAGGCGTGCTTCATCCAATCCTCACGAAATTTGATCCACTTATGTAGCACTGGTCTACAGACATACCCTCAAACTTTGATGCCGATCGGTCAAACGGGGGTGCTATGGCCACTATCTGTATACTCCTAAGATCCACCTTAGGTCAAACAGCTAAATCTCAGGCTTGCTTCATCCAATCCTCACAAAATTTCACCCACTAATGTAGCACTGGCCCACAGACAGACCCTCCAACTTTGATGTCGATCGGTCAAACGGGGGCGCTATGGCGACTGTTCATATGTGTCTAAGAGCAAACTTGGCTGAGAAGGCCTAAAAATATTGAATAGAATTTATCCATGGAGCGCAGGCTCCACCTGTTGGCCAAACCATTTCAATTCCTATTTCAATCAAACAGCTAAATCTCAGGCATTCTTCATCCGATTCTCACCAAATTTTACCCACTAATGTAGCACGGCCTCCCAGAGAGACCCACCAACTTTGGTGCCGATCAGTCAAACAGGGGCGCTACAGCCACTGTTCATATGCCATCATCCCAAACCATATATTCAGTCAAGCTCAGGCACTTCACCAGACAGATCTACATTGGTGATATTTCTCCTAAGCAGGTGCAATTACATTTTCCTCCTGTTTCTCATCCACCCTTTTTCTTATCCTAACTAAACGTTTCTACTGTAACATCAACATGTCAGATCTCATGCTATTGTAGTACTGTTTCCTACTTTCTGACTATTTAAATGCATTGGCCAGCAATTACAGTCTCTATTTCATGTCCTATTATTATTGAACTTTTCATTTTATGCCATTGAACTTTTCATTTTATGCTGTGTACTCCATGTCTACCCACTTATTCTGTCCATTAGCTTCTCATGCTATCGTAGTAGTATTTCCTACTTTCTGACTATTTAAATGCATTGCCCAGCAGTTACGGTCTCTATTTTAAGTCCTATTATTATTGAACTTTTCATTTTATTCCATGTACTCCATTTCTACCCACTTATTCTTTCCATTAGCTTTGGAACCGCTTATCACTGCTTGCAGTTATATTATTAAGGTTCCAAAGCACGAAGTGCTATGGAACCTTATTGTTTTTCTTAGGATTATTATTATTATTATTATTTTTCTGCCCTAAAACTGAATGTACAGCCTAAACCGTAAGTGCTAGAATTATGAAACTTGGTACGATGATGTCAATTCCTCCCCGCTACTCAGATAATCCGACCCAACCATGTCGGCCAGATGGGGGCGCCGTGGCGCCCTCTAACGCGTTTTGATTGATATCTCCTGTCCTGTTAGTCCTATAATTGAAATTCATATTTCTACTGATAGAGACATCCTTGCCCTACCAACTTGCCATTTGGACTATGAAGCTCCGCCTACTTAGATTTTTTGCTAATTTGCATAATTTGCAAAACCTACTTTTGCTTGTAATTCCTACACCGTCTGACGGAATCAGACAAATGAGGTATCAAACCGATCAGGTCTCTGAGCTGATGAATAATAATTCAAATAACCCTGATATTGGTCTATCATACGGCCACTAGCCACGCCCAAAGTCTACGTAAATTTAGCCAGTATTGGTCTGACTGTTATAACTTGGCCATACCTTAGCCTACCTTCACCAAATTTGAAATCCTATCTCCGTACCCCATTCTGGGGACACTGTTGAAGGCGGGCCGCATTTCGTCAATAGGGGGCGCTACAACTAAAAACTGCCAATATCTCCTGACTTCCTTGACCGATCCAAATGAAATTTGGCATACATGTACTACTCTGAAGCCTGAGGTCAGGAATCTATCAGGGCAGTCATTAGTCATAAAACCCTAGCCACCATCAGCCAATCAAAATCAAGCAGCATTCTGACAGGCCTTTGACAGGCTTAACAACAGCTGATCTGAACAAAAATAGGCTTGTACATTTGTCTCCTAACCCCTAGCAATCCCTGCGAAGGCCACACCAATTGTCCACATGGGGGCGCTACAGCGACAGGATTTGCATTTCTGCTTATTTCTATTGAACTGTTAATGATAAAATTGAGATTTGTTACTTATCTAATGCACTGGCCCATGCCAAATTCAAAGCCATGTAGAACTTCATCCTATCTCTTTCCGCTTTTGCGTATTTTATAGGAGTCTGAAAACATGACATTTCGTTAACCTCCTTGGATTTTCAACCAACCTATGTAAATCTGGTATCATTCAAATCAGGAGACAGTCCTGGTATACAATTATTCAAAAAATCCTAAACTTTCTATAAGGTACGGCGACCAGCCACATCCAGACCATACAGGTGCCACGCCCACTTCAATCAGACAGCTGTATCTCAGGCCTGCCTCAGCCAATCACTACCAAACTTGAATATGTCATCAAGGACGGTAGTGGGTAAGGGCCCTCCAAATTTGGTGCCGATTGGTCAAACGGGGGCGCTACAGCAATGCAATATGTGTCTCTAAACCTGCAAAACCAGTGAAAGTGACATTTATCTCATTTCTGTTCAAGTCTCATATTACTGGTAAAAATCCTTTGTACTGCAAGTTCTGTGAGTCATGCCAAATCAAGATATATGTATTGCATAATAACAGTCATCTGCATTCCCTTGTGATATTTAAAAACGGATTAAATGAAATATTCCTATAACTTTAACAATCTACACCCCATGTAAGTGATTCTGGTGTCAAGTCAATCAAGACACTGCCGTCAGGGATGATTATTAAAAAATACCTGACCTTTCTGTATAATATGGCCACCAGCCACACCCAACCTGCATCATTTATAAGCCGATTTCAATCAAACAGCTAAATCTCAGGCATGCTTCATCCAATCCTCACGAAATTTGATCCACTTATGTAGCACTGGTCTACAGACATACCCTCAAACTTTGATGCCGATCGGTCAAACGGGGGTGCTATGGCCACTATCTGTATACTCCTAAGATCCACCTTAGGTCAAACAGCTAAATCTCAGGCTTGCTTCATCCAATCCTCACAAAATTTCACCCACTAATGTAGCACTGGCCCACAGACAGACCCTTCAACTTTGATGTCGATCGGTCAAACGGGGGCGCTATGGCGACTGTTCATATGTGTCTAAGAGCAAACTTGGCTGAGAAGGCCTAAAAGTATTGAATAGAATTTATCCATGGAGCGCAGGCTCCACCTGCTGGCCAAACCATTTCAATTCCTATTTCAATCAAACAGCTAAATCTCAGGCATTCTTCATCCGATTCTCACCAAATTTTACCCACTAATGTAGCACGGCCTCCCAGAGAGACCCACCAACTTTGGTGCCGATCAGTCAAACAGGGGCGCTACAGCCACTGTTCATATGCCATCATCCCAAACCATATATTCAGTCAAGCTCAGGCACTTCACCAGACAGATCTACATTGGTGATATTTCTCCTAAGCAGGTGCAATTACATTTTCCTCCTGTTTCTCATCCACCCTTTTTCTTATCCTAACTAAACGTTTCTACTGTAACATCAACATGTCAGATCTCATGCTATTGTAGTACTGTTTCCTACTTTCTGACAATTTAAATGCATTGGCCAGCAATTACAGTCTCTATTTCATGTCCTATTATTATTGAACTTTTCATTTTATGCCATTGAACTTTTCATTTTATGCTGTGTACTCCATGTCTACCCACTTATTCTGTCCATTAGCTTCTCATGCTATCGTAGTAGTATTTCCTACTTTCTGACTATTTAAATGCATTGCCCAGCAGTTACGGTCTCTATTTTATGTCCTATTATTATTGAACTTTTCATTTTATTCCATGTACTCCATTTCTACCCACTTATTCTTTCCATTAGCTTTGGAACCGCTTATCACTGCTTGCAGTTATATTTTATTATTATTTTTCTGCCCTAAAACTGAATGGGCAGCCCAAACTGTAAGTGCTAGAATTATCAAACTTGGTAGGATGATGTCAATTCCTCCCCGCTACTCAGATAATCCGACCCAACCATGTCGGCCAGATGGGGGCGCCGTGGCGCCCCCTAACGTGTTTTGATTGATATCTCCTGTCCTGTTAGTCCTATAATTGAAATTCATATTTCTACTGATAGAGACATCCTTGCCCTACCAACTTGCCATTTGGACTATTAAGCTCCGCCTACTTAGATTTTTTGCTAATTTGCATAATTTGCAAAACCTACTTTTGCTTGTAATTCCTACACCGTCTGACGGAATCAGACAAATGAGGTATCAAACTGATCAGGTCTGTGAGCTGATCCATAATCATTCAAATAACCCTGACATTTGTGTATGATACAGCCACTAGCCACGCCCAAAGACTACCTAAATTTAGCTAGTATTGGTCTGACTGTTATAACTTGGCCATACCCTAGCCTACCTTCACCAAATTTTAAATCCTATCCCCGTACCCCATTCTGGGGACACTGTTGAAGGCGGGCCGCATTTCGTCAATAGGGGGCGCTACAACTAAAAACTGCCAATATCTCCTGACTGCCTTTACCGATCCAAATGAAATTTGGCATACATGTACTACTCTGAAGCCTGAGGTCAGGTATCTATCAGGGCAGTCATTAATCATAAAACCCTAGCCACCATCAGCCAATCAAAATCAAGCAGCATTCTGACAGGCCTTTGACAGGCTTAACAACAGCTGATCTGAACAAAAATAGGCTTGTACATTTGTCTCCTAACCCCTAGCAACCCCTGCGAAGGCCACCCCAATTGTCCACATGGGGGCGCTACAGCGACAGGATTTGCATTTCTGCTTATTTCTATTGAACTGTTAATGATAAAATTGAGATTTGTTACTTATCTAATGCACTGGCCCATGCCAAATTCAAAGCCATGTAGAACTTCATCCTATCTCTTTCCGCTTTTGCGTATTTTATAGGAGTCTAAAAACATGACATTTCGTTAACCTCCTTGGATTTTCAACCAACCTATGTAAATCTGATATCATTCAAATCAGGAGACAGTCCTGGTATACAATTATTCAAAAAATCCTAAACTTTCTATAAGGTACGGCGACCAGCCACATCCAGACCATACAGGTGCCACGCCCACTTCAATCAGACAGCTGTATCTCAGGCCTGCCTCAGCCAATCACGACCAAACTTGAATATGTCATCAAGGACGGTAGTGGGTAAGGGCCCTCCAAATTTGGTGCCGATTGGTCAAACGGGGGCGCTACAGCAATGCAATATGTGTCTCTAAACCTGCAAAACCAGTGAAAGTGACATTTATCTCATTTCTGTTCAAGTCTCATATTACTGGTAAAAATCCTTTGTACTGCAAGTTCTGTGAGTCATGCCAAATCAAGATATATGTATTGCATAATAACAGTCATCTGCATTCCCTTGTGATATTTAAAAACGGATTAAATGAAATATTCCTATAACTTTAACAATCTACACCCCATGTAAGTGATTCTGGTGTCAAGTCAATCAAGACACTGCCGTCAGGGATGATTATTAAAAAATACCTGACCTTTCTGTATAATATGGCCACCAGCCACACCCAACCTGCATCATTTATAAGCCGATTTCAATCAAACAGCTAAATCTCAGGCAAGCTTCATCCCATCCTCACGAAATTTGATCCACTTATGTAGCACTGGCCCCCAGACAGACCCTCCAACTTTGGTGCCGATCAGTCAAACGGGGGCGCTACAGCCACTGTTCATATATGTCTAAGACCCACCTTAGTTAATTCAGCTGAAATATCCTTATTTTCCATCAAACATTCAAAGATTAATCATCCACTCCTTCATCTGAGTCCATATTTTCAATTTCCTTTTACTGTCCTGCCATCTGACTTTTACAAATTTATCAGCCTTCAATTATACTTTAGGCTGTGTAAACTGCAGGAATTGCAATTTTGTAATAAATTATCCAGCAGGTGGAGCCCTTGCTCCATTTATAAAATGCCATTGAATACTTTCAGCCTTTCTTCTGTCTAAATGAGCAGCCTATTCTGTCCATTAGCTTCTCATGCTATTGTAGTAGTATTTCCTACTTTCAGACTATTTAAATGCATTGGCCAGCAATTACAGTCTCTATTTCATATCCCATTATTATTGAACTTTTCATTTTATGCTATGTACTCCATGTCTACGCACTTATTCTGTCCATTAGCTTCTCATGCTATTGTAGTAGTATTTCCTTCTTTCTGACTATTTAAATGCATTGCCCAGCAGTTACGGTCTCTATTTTATGTCCTATTATTATTGAACTTTTCATTTTATTCCATGTACTCCATTTCTACCCACTTATTCTTTCCATTAGCTTTGGAACCGCTTATCACTGCTTGCAGTTATATTTATTATTATTTTTCTGCCCTAAAACTGAATGTACAGCCTAAACCGTAAGTGCTAGAATTGTGAAACTTGGTAGGATGATGTCAATTCCTCCCCGCTACTCAGATAATCCGATCCAACCATGTCGGCCAGATGGGGGCGCCGTGGCGCCCCCTAACGCGTTTTGATTGATATCTCCTGTCCTGTTAGTCCTATAATTGAAATTCATATTTCGTCTGATAGAGACATCCTTGCCCTACCAACTTGCCATTTGGACTATGAAGCTCCGCCTACTTAGATTTTTTGCTAATTTGCATAATTTGCAAAACCTACTTTTGCTTGTAATTCCTACACCGTCTGACGGAATCAGACAAATGAGGTATCAAACCGATCAGGTCTCTGAGCTGATGAATACTAATTCAAATAACCCTGATATTGGTCTATCATACGGCCACGAGCCACGCCCAAAGTCTACGTAAATTTAGCCAGTATTGGTCTGACTGTTATAACTTGGCCATACCTTAGCCTATCTTCACCAAATTTGAAATCCTATCTCCGTACCCCATTCTGGGGACACTGTTGAAGGCGGGCCGCATTTCGTCAATAGGGGGCGCTACAACTAAAAACTGCCAATATCTCCTGACTTCCTTGACCGATCCAAATGAAATTTGGCATACATGTACTACTCTGAAGCCTGAGGTCAGGAATCTATCAGGGCAGTCATTAATCATAAAACCCTAGCCACCATCAGCCAATCAAAATCAAGCAGCATTCTGACAGGCCTTTGACAGGCTTAACAACAGCTGATCTGAACAAAAATAGGCTTGTACATTTGTCTCCTAACCCCTAGCAATCCCTGCGAAGGCCACACCAATTGTCCACATGGGGGCGCTACAGCGACAGGATTTGCATTTCTGCTTATTTCTATTGAACTGTTAGTGATAAAATTGAGATTTGTTACTTATCTAATGCACTGGCCCATGCCAAATTCAAAGCCATGTAGAACTTCATCCTATCTCTTTCCGCTTTTGCGTATTTTATAGGAGTCTGAAAACATGACATTTCGTTAACCTCCTTGGATTTTCAACCAACCTATGTAAATCTGGTATCATTCAAATCAGGAGACAGTCCTGGTATACAATTATTCAAAAAATCCTAAACTTTCTATAAGGTACGGCGACCAGCCACATCCAGACCATACAGGTGCCACGCCCACTTCAATCAGACAGCTGTATCTCAGGCCTGCCTCAGCCAATCACTACCAAACTTGAATATGTCATCCAGGACGGTAGTGGGTAAGGGCCCTCCAAATTTGGTGCCGATTGGTCAAACGGGGGCGTTACAGCAATGCAAAATGTGTCTCTAAACCTGCAAAACCAGTGAAAGTGACATTTATCTCATTTCTGTTCAAGTCTCATATTACTGGTCAAAATCCTTTGTACTTCAAGTTCTGTGAGTCATGCCAAATCAAGATATATGTATTGCATAATAACAGTCATCTGCATTCCCTTGTGATATTTAAAAACTGATTAAATGAAATATTCCTATAACTTTAACAATCTACACCCCATGTAAGTGATTCTGGTGTCAAGTCAATCAAGACACTGCCGTCAGGGATGATTATTAAAAAATACCTGACCTTTCTGTATAATATGGCCACCAGCCACACCCAACCTGCATCATTTATAAGCCGATTTCAATCAAACAGCTAAATCTCAGGCATGCTTCATCCAATCCTCACGAAATTTGATCCACTTATGTAGCACTGGTCTACAGACATACCCTCAAACTTTGATGCCGATCGGTCAAACAGGGGTGCTATGGCCACTATCTGTATACTCCTAAGATCCACCTTAGGTCAAACAGCTAAATCTCAGGCTTGCTTCATCCAATCCTCACAAAATTTCACCCACTAATGTAGCACTGGCCCACAGACAGACCCTCCAACTTTGATGTCGATCGGTCAAACGGGGGCGCTATGGCGACTGTTCATATGTGTCTAAGAGCAAACTTGGCTGAGAAGGCCTAAAAATATTGAATAGAATTTATCCATGGAGCGCAGGCTCCACCTGCTGGCCAAACCATTTCAATTCCTATTTCAATCAAACAGCTAAATCTCAGGCATGCTTCATCCGATTCTCACCAAATTTTACCCACTAATGTAGCACGGCCTCCCAGAGAGACCAACCAACTTTGGTGCCGATCAGTCAAACGGGGGCGCTACAGCCACTGTTCATATATGTCTAAGACCCACCTTAGTTAATTCAGCTGAAATATCCTTATTTTCCATCAAACATTCAAAGATTAATCACCCACTCCTTCATCTGAGTCCATATTTTCAATTTCCTTTTACTGTCCTGCCATCTGACTTTTACAAATTTATCAGCCTTCAATTATACTTTAGGCTGTGTAAACTGCAGCAATTGCAATTTTGTAATAAATTATCTAGCAGGTGGAGCCCTTGCTCCATTTATAAAATGCCATTGAATACTTTCAGCCTTTCTTCTGTCTAAATGATCAGCCTATTCTGTCCATTAGCTTCTCATGCTATTGTAGTAGTATTTCCTACTTTCTGACTATTTAAATGCATTGGCCAGCAATTACAGTCTCTATTTCATGTCCCATTATTATTGAACGTTTCATTTTATGCTGTGTACTCCATGTCTACCCACCTATTCTTTCCATTAGCTTTGGAACCATTTATCACTGCTTGCAGTTATATTTAAGGTTCCAAAGCACGAAGTGCAATGGAACCTTATTGTTTTTCTTAGGATTATTATTATTATTTTTCTGCCCTAAAACTGAATGTACAGCCTAAACCGTAAGTGCTAGAATTATGAAACTTGGTAGGATGATGTCAATTCCTCCCCGCTACTCAGATCATCCGACCCAACCATGTCGGCCAGATGGGGGCGCCGTGGCGCCCTCTAACGCGTTTTGATTGATATCTCCTGTCCTGTTAGTCCTATAATTGAAATTCATATTTCTACTGATAGAGACATCCTTGCCCTACCAACTTGCCATTTGGACTATTAAGCTCCGCCTACTTAGATTTTTTGCTAATTTGCATAATTTGCAAAACCTACTTTTGCTTGTAATTCCTACACCGTCTGACGGAATCAGACAAATGAGGTATCAAACCGATCAGGTCTCTGAGCTGATGAATACTAATTCAAATAACCCTGATATTGGTCTATCATACAGCCACTAGCCACGCCCAAAAACTACCTAAATTTAGCTAGTATTTGTCTGACTGTTATAACTTGGCCATACCCTAGCCTACCTTCACCAAATTTTAAATCCTATCCCCGTACCCCATTCTGGGGACACTGTTGAAGGCGGGCCGCATTTCGTCAATAGGGGGCGCTACAACTAAAAACTGCCAATATCTCCTGACTTCCTTGACCGATCCAAATGAAATTTGGCATACATGTACTACTCTGAAGCCTGAGGTCAGGTATCTATCAGGGCAGTCATTAATCATAAAACCCTAGCCACCATCAGCCAATCAAAATCAAGCAGCATTCTGACAGGCCTTTGACAGGCTTAACAACAGCTGATCTGAACAAAAATAGGCTTGTACATTTGTCTCCTAACCACTAGCAATCCCTGCGAAGGCCACACCAATTGTCCACATGGGGGCGCTACAGTGACAGGATTTGCATTTCTGCTTATTTCTATTGAACTGTTAATGATAAAATTGAGATTTGTTACTTATCTAATGCACTGGCCCATGCCAAATTCAAAGCCATGTAGAACTTCATCCTATCTCTTTCCGCTTTTGCGTATTTTATAGGAGTCTAAAAACATGACATTTCGTTAACCTCCTTGGATTTTCAACCAACCTATGTAATTCTGATATCATTCAAATCAGGAGACAGTCCTGGTATACAATTATTCAAAAAATCCTAAACTTTCTATAAGGTACGGCGACCAGCCACATCCAGACCATACAGGTGCTACGCCCGCTTCAATCAGACAGCTGTATCTCAGGCCTGCCTCAGCCAATCACGACCAAACTTGAATAAGTCATCAAGGACGGTAGTGGGTAAGGGCCCTCCAAATTTGGTGCCGATCGGTCAAACGGGGGCGCTACAGCAATGCAATATGTGTCTCTAAACCTGCAAAACCAGTGAAAGTGACATTTATCTCATTTCTGTTCAAGTCTCATATTACTGGTAAAAATCCTTTGTACTGCAAGTTCTGTGAGTCATGCCAAATCAAGATATATGTATTGCATAATAACAGTCATCTGCATTCCCTTGTGATATTTAAAAACGGATTAAATGAAATATTCCTATAACTTTAACAATCTACACCCCATGTAAGTGATTCTGGTGTCAAGTCAATCAAGACACTGCCGTCAGGGATGATTATTAAAAAATACCTGACCTTTCTGTATAATATGGCCACCAGCCACACCCAACCTGCATCATTTATAAGCCGATTTCAATCAAACAGCTAAATCTCAGGCGTGCTTCATCCAATCCTCACGAAATTTGATCCACTTATGTAGCACTGGTCTACAGACATACCCTCAAACTTTGATGCCGATCGGTCAAACGGGGGTGCTATGGCCACTATCTGTATACTCCTAAGATCCACCTTAGGTCAAACAGCTAAATCTCAGGCATGCTTCATCCAATCCTCACGAAATTTGATGCACAAATGTACCACTTGCTCACAGACAGACCCTCCAACTTTGATGCCGTATCGGTCAAATGGGGGTGCTACGGCGACTGTTCATATGTGTCTAAGAGCAAACTTGGCTGAGAAGGCCTAAAAGTATTGAATAGAAATTATCCATGGAGCGCAGGCTCCACCTGCTGGCCAAACCATTTCAATTCCTATTTCAATCAAACAGCTAAATCTCAGGCACTCTTCATCCGATTCTCACCAAATTTTACCCACTAATGTAGCACGGCCTCCCACAGAGACCCACCAACTTTGGTGCCGATCAGTCAAACAGGGGCGCTACAGCCACTGTTCATATGCCATCATCCCAAACCATATATTCAGTCAAGCTCAGGCACTTCACCAGACAGATCTACATTGGTGATATTTCTCCTAAGTAGATGCAATTACATTTTCCTCCTGTTTCTCATCCACCCTTTTTCTTATCCTAACTAAACATTTCTACTGTAACATCAACATGTCAGATCTCATGCTATTGTAGTACTGCTTCCTACTTTCTGACTATTTAAATGCATTGGCCAGCAATTACAGTCTCTATTTCATGTCCTATTATTATTGAACTTTTCATTTTATGCCATTGAACTTTTCATTTTATGCTGTGTACTCCATGTCTACCCACTTATTCTGTCCATTAGTTTCTCTTGCTATCGTAGTAGTATTTCCTACTTTCTGACTATTTAAATGCATTGGCCAGCAATTACAGTCTCTATTTCATGTCCCATTATTATTGAACTTTTCATTTTATGCTGTGTACTCCATGTCTACCCACCTATTCTTTCCATTAGCTTTGGAACCATTTATCACTGCTTGCAGTTATATTTAAGGTTCCAAAGCACGAAGTGCAATGGAACCTTATTGTTTTTCTTAGGATTATTATTATTATTTTTCTGCCCTAAAACTGAATGTACAGCCTAAACCGTAAGTGCTAGAATTATGAAACTTGGTAGGATGATGTCAATTCCTCCCCGCTACTCAGATCATCCGACCCAACCATGTCGGCCAGATGGGGGCGCCGTGGCGCCCTCTAACGCGTTTTGATTGATATCTCCTGTCCTGTTAGTCCTATAATTGAAATTCATATTTCTACTGATAGAGACATCCTTGCCCTACCAACTTGCCATTTGGACTATTAAGCTCCGCCTACTTAGATTTTTTGCTAATTTGCATAATTTGCAAAACCTACTTTTGCTTGTAATTCCTACACCGTCTGACGGAATCAGACAAATGAGGTATCAAACCGATCAGGTCTCTGAGCTGATGAATACTAATTCAAATAACCCTGATATTGGTCTATCATACAGCCACTAGCCACGCCCAAAAACTACCTAAATTTAGCTAGTATTTGTCTGACTGTTATAACTTGGCCATACCCTAGCCTACCTTCACCAAATTTTAAATCCTATCCCCGTACCCCATTCTGGGGACACTGTTGAAGGCGGGCCGCATTTCGTCAATAGGGGGCGCTACAACTAAAAACTGCCAATATCTCCTGACTTCCTTGACCGATCCAAATGAAATTTGGCATACATGTACTACTCTGAAGCCTGAGGTCAGGTATCTATCAGGGCAGTCATTAATCATAAAACCCTAGCCACCATCAGCCAATCAAAATCAAGCAGCATTCTGACAGGCCTTTGACAGGCTTAACAACAGCTGATCTGAACAAAAATAGGCTTGTACATTTGTCTCCTAACCACTAGCAATCCCTGCGAAGGCCACACCAATTGTCCACATGGGGGCGCTACAGCGACAGGATTTGCATTTCTGCTTATTTCTATTGAACTGTTAATGATAAAATTGAGATTTGTTACTTATCTAATGCACTGGCCCATGCCAAATTCAAAGCCATGTAGAACTTCATCCTATCTCTTTCCGCTTTTGCGTATTTTATAGGAGTCTAAAAACATGACATTTCGTTAACCTCCTTGGATTTTCAACCAACCTATGTAATTCTGATATCATTCAAATCAGGAGACAGTCCTGGTATACAATTATTCAAAAAATCCTAAACTTTCTATAAGGTACGGCGACCAGCCACATCCAGACCATACAGGTGCCACGCCCACTTCAATCAGACAGCTGTATCTCAGGCCTGCCTCAGCCAATCATGACCAAACTTGAATAAGTCATCAAGGACGGTAGTGGGTAAGGGCCCTCCAAATTTGGTGCCGATCGGTCAAACGGGGGCGCTACAGCAATGCAATATGTGTCTCTAAACCTGCAAAACCAGTGAAAGTGACATTTATCTCATTTCTGTTCAAGTCTCATATTACTGGTAAAAATCCTTTGTACTGCAAGTTCTGTGAGTCATGCCAAATCAAGATATATGTATTGCATAATAACAGTCATCTGCATTCCCTTGTGATATTTAAAAACGGATTAAATGAAATATTCCTATAACTTTAACAATCTACACCCCATGTAAGTGATTCTGGTGTCAAGTCAATCAAGACACTGCCGTCAGGGATGATTATTAAAAAATACCTGACCTTTCTGTATAATATGGCCACCAGCCACACCCAACCTGCATCATTTATAAGCCGATTTCAATCAAACAGCTAAATCTCAGGCGTGCTTCATCCAATCCTCACGAAATTTGATCCACTTATGTAGCACTGGTCTACAGACATACCCTCAAACTTTGATGCCGATCGGTCAAACGGGGGTGCTATGGCCACTATCTGTATACTCCTAAGATCCACCTTAGGTCAAACAGCTAAATCTCAGGCTTGCTTCATCCAATCCTCACAAAATTTCACCCACTAATGTAGCACTGGCCCACAGACAGACCCTCCAACTTTGATGTCGATCGGTCAAACGGGGGCGCTATGGCGACTGTTCATATGTGTCTAAGAGCAAACTTGGCTGAGAAGGCCTAAAAATATTGAATAGAATTTATCCATGGAGCGCAGGCTCCACCTGCTGGCCAAACCATTTCAATTCCTATTTCAATCAAACAGCTAAATCTCAGGCATGCTTCATCCGATTCTCACCAAATTTTACCCACTAATGTAGCACGGCCTCCCAGAGAGACCAACCAACTTTGGTGCCGATCAGTCAAACGGGGGCGCTACAGCCACTGTTCATATATGTCTAAGACCCACCTTAGTTAATTCAGCTGAAATATCCTTATTTTCCATCAAACATTCAAAGATTAATCACCCACTCCTTCATCTGAGTCCATATTTTCAATTTCCTTTTACTGTCCTGCGATCTGACTTTTACAAATTTATCAGCCTTCAATTATACTTTAGGCTGTGTAAACTGCAGCAATTGCAATTTTGTAATAAATTATCTAGCAGGTGGAGCCCTTGCTCCATTTATAAAATGCCATTGAATACTTTCAGCCTTTCTTCTGTCTAAATGATCAGCCTATTCTGTCCATTAGCTTCTCATGCTATTGTAGTAGTATTTCCTACTTTCTGACTATTTAAATGCATTGGCCAGCAATTACAGTCTCTATTTCATGTCCCATTATTATTGAACTTTTCATTTTATGCTGTGTACTCCATGTCTACCCACCTATTCTTTCCATTAGCTTTGGAACCATTTATCAATGCTTGCAGTTATATTTAAGGTTCCAAAGCACGAAGTGCTATGGAAACTTATTGTTTTTCTTAGGATTATTATTATTAAGGTTCCAAAGCACGAAGTGCAATGGAACCTTATTGTTTTTCTTAGGATTATTATTAAGGTTCCAAAGCACGAAGTGCAATGGAACCTTATTGTTTTTCTTAGGATTATTAAGGTTCCAAAGCACGAAGTGCTATGGAAACTTATTGTTTTTCTTAGGATTATTATTATTATTATTATTATTATTATTTTTCTGCCCTAAAACTGAATGTACAGCCTAAACCGTAAGTGCTAGAATTATGAAACTTGGTACGATGATGTCAATTCCTCCCCGCTACTCAGATAATCCGACCCAACCATGTCGGCCAGATGGGGGCGCCGTGGCGCCCCCTAACGCGTTTTGATTGATATCTCCTGTCCTGTTAGTCCTATAATTGAAATTCATATTTCTACTGATAGAGACATCCTTGCCCTACCAACTTGCCATTTGGACTATTAAGCTCCGCCTACTTAGATTTTTTGCTAATTTGCATAATTTGCAAAACCTACTTTTGCTTGTAATTCCTACACCGTCTGACGGAATCAGACAAATGAGGTATCAAACTGATCAGGTCTCTGAGCTGATGAATAATAATTCAAATAACCCTGATATTGGTCTATCATACGGCCACTAGCCACGCCCAAAGTCTACGTAAATTTAGCCAGTATTGGTCTGACTGTTATAACTTGGCCATACCTTAGCCTACCTTCACCAAATTTGAAATCCTATCTCCGTACCAAATTCTGGGGACACTATTGAAGGCGGGCCGCATTTCGTCAATAGGGGGCGCTACAACTAAAAACTGCCAATATCTCCTGACTTCCTTGACCGATCCAAATGAAATTTGGCATACATGTACTACTCTGAAGCCTGAGGTCAGGAATCTATCAGGGCAGTCATTAGTCATAAAACCCTAGCCACCATCAGCCAATCAAAATCAAGCAGCATTCTGACAGGCCTTTGACAGGCTTAACAACAGCTGATCTGAACAAAAATAGGCTTGTACATTTGTCTCCTAACCCCTAGCAACCCCTGCGAAGGCCACCCCAATTGTCCACATGGGGGCGCTACAGCGACAGGATTTGCATTTCTGCTTATTTCTATTGAACTGGTTAATGATAAAATTGAGATTTGTTACTTATCTAATGCACTGGCCCATGCCAAATTCAAATCCATGTAGAACTTCATCCTATCTCTTTCCGCTTTTGCGTATTTTATAGGAGTCTAAAAACATGACATTTCGTTAACCTCCTTGGATTTTCAACCAACCTATGTATATCTAGTATTATTCAAATCAGGAGACAGTCCTGGTATACAATTATTCAAAAAATCCTAAACTTTCTATAAGGTACGGCGACCAGCCACATCCAGACCATACAGGTGCCACGCCCACTTCAATCAGACAGCTGTATCTCAGGCCTGCCTCAGCCAATCACTACCAAACTTGAATATGCCATCAAGGACGGCAGTGGGTAAGGGCCCTCCAAATTTGGTGCCGATTGGTCAAACGGGGGCGCTACAGCAATGCAATATGTGTCTCTAAACCTGCAAAACCAGTGAAAGTGACATTTATCTCATTTCTGTTCAAGTCTCATATTACTGGTAAAAATCCTTTGTACTGCAAGTTCTGTGAGTCATGCCAAATCAAGATATATGTATTGCATAATAACAGTCATCTGCATTCCCTTGTGATATTTAAAAACGGATTAAATGAAATATTCCTATAACTTTAACAATCTACACCGCATGTAAGTGATTCTGGTGTCAAGTCAATCAAGACACTGCCGTCAGGGATGATTATTAAAAAATACCTGACCTTTATGTATAATATGGCCACCAGCCACACCCAACCTGCATCATTTATAAGCCGATTTCAATCAAACAGCTAAATCTCAGGCATGCTTCATCCAATCCTCACGAAATTTGATCCACTTATGTAGCACTGGTCTACAGACATACCCTCAAACTTTGATGCCGATCGGTCAAACGGGGGTGCTATGGCCACTATCTGTATACCCCTAAGATCCACCTTAGGTCAAACAGCTAAATCTCAGGCTTGCTTCATCCAATCTTCACAAAATTTCACCCACTAATGTAGCACTGGCCCACAGACAGACCCTCCAACTTTGATGTCGATCGGTCAAACGGGGGCGCTACAGCCACTGTTCATATGCCATCATCCCAAACCATATATTCAGTCAAGCTCAGGCACTTCACCAGACAGATCTACATTGGTGATATTTCTCCTAAGTAGATGCAATTACATTTTCCTCCTGTTTCTCATCCACCCTTTTTCTTATCCTAACTAAACATTTCTACTGTAACATCAACATGTCAGATCTCATGCTATTGTAGTACTGCTTCCTACTTTCTGACTATTTAAATGCATTGGCCAGCAATTACAGTCTCTATTTCATGTCCTATTATTATTGAACTTTTCATTTTATGCCATTGAACTTTTCATTTTATGCTGTGTACTCCATGTCTACCCACTTATTCTGTCCATTAGTTTCTCATGCTATCGTAGTAGTATTTCCTACTTTCTGACTATTTAAATGCATTGCCCAGCAGTTACGGTCTCTATTTTATGTCCTATTATTATTGAACTTTTCATTTTATTCCATGTACTCCATTTCTACCCACTTATTCTTTCCATTAGCTTTGGAACCGCTTATCACTGCTTGCAGTTATATTTTATTATTATTTTTCTGCCCTAAAACTGAATGTACAGCCTAAACCGTAAGTGCTAGAATTATGAAACTTGGTAGGATGATGTCAATTCCTCCCCGCTACTCAGATCATCCGACCCAACCATGTCGGCCAGATGGGGGCGCCGTGGCGCCCCCTAACGCGTTTTGATTGATATCTCCTGTCCTGTTAGTCCTATAATTGAAATTCATATTTCTACTGATAGAGACATCCTTGCCCTACCAACTTGCCATTTGGACTATTAAGCTCCGCCTACTTAGATTTTTTGCTAATTTGCATAATTTGCAAAACCTACTTTTGCTTGTAATTCCTACACCGTCTGACGGAATCAGACAAATGAGGTATCAAACTGATCAGGTCTCTGAGCTGATGAATACTAATTCAAATAATCCTGATATTGGTCTATCATACGGCCACTAGCCACGCCCAAAGTCTACGTAAATTTAGCCAGTATTGGTCTGACTGTTATAACTTGGCCATACCTTAGCCTACCTTCACCAAATTTGAAATCCTATCTCTGTACCAAATTCTGGGGACACTGTTGAAGGCGGGCCGCATTTCGTCAATAGGGGGCGCTACAACTAAAAACTGCCAATATCTCCTGACTTCCTTGACCGATCCAAATGAAATTTGGCATACATGTACTACTCTGAAGCCTGAGGTCAGGAATCTATCAGGGCAGTCATTAGTCATAAAACCCTAGCCACCATCAGCCAATCAAAATCAAGCAGCATTCTGACAGGCCTTTGACAGGCTTAACAACAGCTGATCTGAACAAAAATAGGCTTGTACATTTGTCTCCTAACCCCTAGCAACCCCTGCGAAGGCCACCCCAATTGTCCACATGGGGGCGCTACAGCGACAGGATTTGCATTTCTGCTTATTTCTATTGAACTGTTAATGATAAAATTGAGATTTGTTACTTATCTAATGCACTGGCCCATGCCAAATTCAAATCCATGTAGAACTTCATCCTATCTCTTTCCGCTTTTGCGTATTTTATAGGAGTCTAAAAACATGACATTTCGTTAACCTCCTTGGATTTTCAACCAACCTATGTATATCTAGTATTATTCAAATCAGGAGACAGTCCTGGTATACAATTATTCAAAAAATCCTAAACTTTCTATAAGGTACGGTGACCAGCCACATCCAGACCATACAGGTGCCACGCCCACTTCAATCAGACAGCTGTATCTCAGGCCTGCCTCAGCCAATCACTACCAAACTTGAATATGTCATCAAGGACGGTAGTGGGTAAGGGCCCTCCAAATTTGGTGCCGATTGGTCAAACGGGGGCGCTACAGCAATGCAATATGTGTCTCTAAACCTGCAAAACCAGTGAAAGTGACATTTATCTCATTTCTGTTCAAGTCTCATATTACTGGTAAAAATCCTTTGTACTGCAAGTTCTGTGAGTCATGCCAAATCAAGATATATGTATTGCATAATAACAGTCATCTGCATTCCCTTGTGATATTTAAAAACGGATTAAATGAAATATTCCTATAACTTTAACAATCTACACCCCATGTAAGTGATTCTGGTGTCAAGTCAATCAAGACACTGCCGTCAGGGATGATTATTAAAAAATACCTGACCTTTCTGTATAATATGGCCACCAGCCACACCCAACCTGCATCATTTATAAGCCGATTTCAATCAAACAGCTAAATCTCAGGCATGCTTCATCCAATCCTCACGAAATTTGATCCACTTATGTAGCACTGGTCTACAGACATACCCTCAAACTTTGATGCCGATCGGTCAAACGGGGGTGCTATGGCCACTATCTGTATACTCCTAAGATCCACCTTAGGTCAAACAGCTAAATCTCAGGCTTGCTTCATCCAATCCTCACAAAATTTCACCCACTAATGTAGCACTGGCCCACAGACAGACCCTCCAACTTTGATATCGATCGGTCAAACGGGGGCGCTATGGCGACTGTTCATATGTGTCTAAGAGCAAACTTGGCTGAGAAGGCCTAAAAATATTGAATAGAATTTATCCATGGAGCGCAGGCTCCACCTGCTGGCCAAACCATTTCAATTCCTATTTCAATCAAACAGCTAAATCTCAGGCATGCTTCATCCGATTCTCACCAAATTTTACCCACTAATGTAGCACGGCCTCCCAGAGAGACCAACCAACTTTGCTGCCGATCAGTCAAACGGGGGCGCTACAGCCACTGTTCATATATGTCTAAGACCCACCTTAGTTAATTCAGCTGAAATATCCTTATTTTCCATCAAACATTCAAAGATTAATCACCCACTCCTTCATCTGTGTCCATATTTTCAATTTCCTTTTACTGTCCTGCCATCTGACTTTTACAAATTTATCAGCCTTCAATTATACTTTAGGCTGTGTAAACTGCAGCAATTGCAATTTTGTAATAAATTATCTAGCAGGTGGAGCCCTTGCTCCATTTATAAAATGCCATTGAATACTTTCAGCCTTTCTTCTGTCTAAATGATCAGCCGATTCTGTCCATTAGCTTCTCATGCTATTGTAGTAGTATTTCCTACTTTCTGACTATTTAAATGCATTGGCCAGCAATTACAGTCTCTATTTCATGTCCCATTATTATTGAACTTTTCATTTTATGCTGTGTACTCCATGTCTACCCACCTATTCTTTCCATTAGCTTTGGAACCATTTATCAATGCTTGCAGTTATATTTAAGGTTCCAAAGCACGAAGTGCTATGGAAACTTATTGTTTTTCTTAGGATTATTATTATTAAGGTTCCAAAGCACGAAGTGCAATGGAACCTTATTGTTTTTCTTAGGATTATTATTATTATTATTTTTCTGCCCTAAAACTGAATGTACAGCCTAAACCGTAAGTGCTAGAATTATGAAACTTGGTAGGATGATGTCAATTCCTCCCCGCTACTCATATCATCCGACCCAACCATGTCGGCCAGATGGGGGCGCCGTGGCGCCCCCTAACGCGTTTTGATTGATATCTCCTGTCCTGTTAGTCCTATAATTGAAATTCATATTTCTACTGATAGAGACATCCTTGCCCTACCAACTTGCCATTTGGACTATTAAGCTCCGCCTACTTAGATTTTTTGCTAATTTGCATAATTTGCAAAACCTACTTTTGCTTGTAATTCCTACACCGTCTGACGGAATCAGACAAATGAGATATAAAACTGATCAGGTCTCTGAGCTGATGAATACTAATTCAAATAATCCTATTATTGTTCTATCATACGGCCACTAGCCACGCCCAAAGTCTACGTAAATTTAGCCAGTATTGGTCTGACTGTTATAACTTGGCCATACCTTAGCCTACCTTCACCAAATTTGAAATCCTATCTCTGTACCAAATTCTGGGGACACTATTGAAGGCGGGCCGCATTTCGTCAATAGGGGGCGCTACAACTAAAAACTGCCAATATCTCCTGACTTCCTTCACCGATCCAAATGAAATTTGGCATACATGTACTACTCTGAAGCCTGAGGTCAGGAATCTATCAGGGCAGTCATTAGTCATAAAACCCTAGCCACCATCAGCCAATCAAAATCAAGCAGCATTCTGACAGGCCTTTGACAGGCTTAACAGCTGATCTGAACAAAAATAGGCTTGTACATTTGTCTCCTAACCCCTAGCAACCCCTGCGAAGGCCACCCCAATTGTCCACATGGGGGCGCTACAGCGACAGGATTTGCATTTCTGCTTATTTCTATTGAACTGTTAATGATAAAATTGAGATTTGTTACTTATCTAATGCACTGGCCCATGCCAAATTCAAATCCATGTAGAACTTCATCCTATCTCTTTCCGCTTTTGCGTATTTTATAGGAGTCTAAAAACATGACATTTCGTTAACCTCCTTGGATTTTCAACCAACCTATGTATATCTAGTATTATTCAAATCAGGAGACAGTCCTGGTATACAATTATTCAAAAAATCCTAAACTTTCTATAAGGTACGGCGACCAGCCACATCCAGACCATACAGGTGCCACGCCCACTTCAATCAGACAGCTGTATCTCAGGCCTGCCTCAGCCAATCACTACCAAACTTGAATATGTCATCAAGGACGGTAGTGGGTAAGGGCCCTCCAAATTTGGTGCCGATTGGTCAAACGGGGGCGCTACAGCAATGCAATATGTGTCTCTAAACCTGCAAAACCAGTGAAAGTGACATTTATCTCATTTCTGTTCAAGTCTCATATTACTGGTAAAAATCCTTTGTACTGCAAGTTCTGTGAGTCATGCCAAATCAAGATATATGTATTGCATAATAACAGTCATCTGCATTCCATTGTGATATTTAAAAACGGATTAAATGAAATATTCCTATAACTTTAACAATCTACACCCCATGTAAGTGATTCTGGTGTCAAGTCAATCAAGACACTGCCGTCAGGGATGATTATTAGAAAATACCTGACCTTTCTGTATAATATGGCCACCAGCCACACCCAACCTGCATCATTTATAAGCCGATTTCAATCAAACAGCTAAATCTCAGGCATGCTTCATCCAATCCTCACGAAATTTGATCCACTTATGTAGCACTGGTCTACAGACATACCCTCAAACTTTGATGCCGATCGGTCAAACGGGGGTGCTATGGCCACTATCTGTATACTCCTAAGATCCACCTTAGGTCAAACAGCTAAATCTCAGGCTTGCTTCATCCAATCCTCACGAAATTTGATGCACAAATGTACCACTTGCTCACAGACAGACCCTCCAACTTTGATGCCGTATCGGTCAAATGGGGGTGCTACGGCGACTGTTCATATGTGTCTAAGAGCAAACTTGGCTGAGAAGGCCTAAAAATATTGAAT
Source organism: Brienomyrus brachyistius (assembly GCF_023856365.1). Classification (NCBI taxonomy): domain Eukaryota; kingdom Metazoa; phylum Chordata; class Actinopteri; order Osteoglossiformes; family Mormyridae; genus Brienomyrus; species Brienomyrus brachyistius. Next base: position 32,784 of record NW_026043539.1, read on the forward strand.
AGAATTTATCCATGGAGCGCAGGCTCCACCTGCTGGCCAAACCATTTCAATTCCTATTTCAATCAAACAGCTAAATCTCAGGCACTCTTCATCCGATTCTCACCAAATTTTACCCACTAATGTAGCACGGCCTCCCACAGAGACCCACCAACTTTGGTGCCGATCAGTCAAACAGGGGCGCTACAGCCACTGTTCATATGCCATCATCCCAAACCATATATTCAGTCAAGCTCAGGCACTTCACCAGACAGATCTACATTGGTGATATTTCTCCTAAGCAGATGCAATTACATTTTCCTCCTGTTTCTCATCCACCCTTTTTCTTATCCTAACTAAACATTTCTACTGTAACATCAACATGTCAGATCTCATGCTATTGTAGTACTGTTTCCTACTTTCTGACTATTTAATTGCATTGGCCAGCAATTACAGTCTCTATTTCATGTCCTATTATTATTGAACTTTTCATTTTATGCCATTGAACTTTTCATTTTATGCTGTGTACTCCATGTCTACCCACTTATTCTGTCCATTAGCTTCTCATGCTATCGTAGTAGTATTTCCTACTTTCTGACTATTTAAATGCATTGCCCAGCAGTTACGGTCTCTATTTTATGTCCTATTATTATTGAACTTTTCATTTTATTCCATGTACTCCATTTCTACCCACTTATTCTTTCCATTAGCTTTGGAACCGCTTATCACTGCTTGCAGTTATATTTATGTTTATGATTTAAGTTCTGCATTTTAAGTATGTTTAAATACCTTATTTATGAAGGATGGCATAACATTGCGTTCTTAGTGCAGTCAGCCCATGCTAAGTCGGCTGCAGAGCTATTGTGCTAACTCATTTAAATATTGTTTAAATATAAAAGGCTGTTAATTTATCATTCCGGAACGAGATAATTGCTGTTATTTGGCGGTGTGTGATGTTTACCGGGAGTTCAATTTGGTTGTTGCAGAACCACACGTATATCCCCACGAAAGCAAGTTGCTCTTGTTAATAAAGGCTGGTGGAACGACGGACTGATGCATTCTGACCGATGCACACTCAGGGCTCATAACGCCATAAGCAAGCAACATTAATAGGCGGCACCTCCTTCTTCACAAGTCCCTCTAATGATTAAAATGCATCAGCAGCTGCAAAGCTATTCACAATCGGACGTGCCATCATCACCCACCTTCACACACAGACTGGGGAGCCCCTTTCAGTCCAGGCAGGAGACCAACACTGAGTCCCGATAAGTGCCAGGCGATGCACGCTCCGGTTAGTACTGAGTTCTCCCCCTTCCTTTAGGCCACTTAAAAAAAAAAATTGGTTCTCGTCCCCTCCCGACCCGCCGAAATGCCTCCGACCCGAATTTTTTTAAAATTTTTATTTCGTAAAAATCGCATGGAAAACGCCCAAGAATGACGAAATTTGAATTTCCCGTGCATTCCACATCGACGATTGTCGATTCGGAACCACTCGGGAACCCTCGGCGCAGATGCCGTTTTCCAGCCATTTTGTTTACACTTACTTTGAGTGGGGAAATTCTCGGATGTTTTCAAGAGGGTCCAGCTGCAGAAGACTGTAGAGTGGAACTCCACAGGAAATATGTCAGCTCCACAGGAAACACGTGATCTTTAAGAACGTAAAGTGGGGCTAATCTTTACGCCGTAAAATGGAGCTCCACAGGAAACACGCCATCTACACTGTGTTTGTACCAAGAGAGAGTCTGGACTAAGTCTTCGAACCTGAAGTAAGTTAAGCGACGCGACAAACATATAAAAATAATATCGTGTGCACACAATATTTGAGTCTAACGTTATGTTGCTTGACGAGCTGTTTTAGCACTTGTCATATAGAGCTGGCTTTCCATGAAAACGTTTAATGTTTACTTTAAAAAAAAAAATTTATTTTTGCTCGTTTTGCTGCAAAGTCTTATTAACCATCTGACAGTTACGTGTATTTAGTTAGAAGCCGTAGGCGCAGTAATCCTTACACTTTGTATTGTGTTTTCTGATATTACAGTTGCCATTACATTAAAAGGAACATTGTTTTATAAACCAAATTGTAAACATGGATCCCCGTTTAAAAGCGGCTTTGCTTTTTCAAGGTATGTTGCATCCGATTTCATGCGCAGTGAGTTTGTTGATTTTTACTACATATTTTCGATAATCTTTATAACAAATTCTTTTAATAATTTCACCAACATGACAAGTAGATAGTAATAAGCATTGTTTTTAATAAACATCGTTTGTTGATCTCTGTGGTTTGTCTCAGGTTTTCAGTTTATTTTAGAGGCTTTTAATATTTTACTTAGACCTTTTTCATATGCATGCTATCAGTATGGAATAAATTGCTTAAATATAATTTCATTCAGTTGATTTATACTAGTATATTTTTGCTTACAGACAAAATTATACGGCGGTGCACACTACCATGCCGGGACAAGGTACATTGTCACCCGGACTTGGCTTCCTCCCTACAACTGTGAGCCACTTCAATCCCTTCCTGTAAGTACAAATTTTCCTGAGTGATTATTATTTAGAACTAGTGTAAGAGTACTTCATGTAAAATATTGATCTCCATTTCAGAATGATGCAGAGAGGAAGGACATTATTGTGTTCCCACTATGGACTCCTGGGCATTTTTAGCTTTGTGTATGTAGGAGCACATCAATACCATACAATACACTTAACCGAATAAAAGCCCAAAGTCTGAGGATGTTAGGATTTTAAGATTTTATTGTAATTGTGTCAGTTACATCTTGGTACAGCTTTAATTTACGCATTTTAAGCCATGGGCAACTACTGTGAATCATTGACTGACTGTTATTGCAATGGCATTGCTTAACACCTTGAGTAACTGTCTCTTAGGTGATGAAGCCAGGTATAAAAGAAATGTTCTTTCTCGACTCATGATGTGCTAAGAAAAGGACATGATTTGGTGGCCACCAATATGTGTCACTCTTGAGGTCAATTTTCTGTTTATGTTAGTGTGCAGGAACCTGTTCAGTGTTCCAGGTTAAGTACATTTTAGATCACGTTCTGATCTATTTTGTGTTCAGCATGTCTTCAGTTTATTCAGTGAATTCACATGCTTACTTGACAGACCTGTACTGTGGAGTACAGCCTTTTGATTAAAAGGTGATACATCAGATGTTAAATCAGATATTTAAATAATAGTATTAAAACACCTAGAAGATGAGTTCTGACAGTAGAATTGGTTTATCCGATATAGTTACCAAATTATGTCATTAAATTGTCGTTATAATTGGGCAGTGCAGTTCAGTCTGAATAAATGTGTCAGCTAAATGCTGTAAATGTTAAAATATGATGAAACAGAAATTACAGAACTTCTGTAGAGGTTGATCAAGACTAAGCATATGAATGTACTTTCGGGTCAGTCCATGCCAAATCAACCAGGGGCTCCATGGGCATCATTCTGGTTTTGATGAAAACTTGGTATTTAAAATTTGATCCTTATAGAGAACACTGGAAATTCCCCAAGTTTTATTGAAAAATTCTGATGCAGTCCAAAGTTATGGCCCTTTCAAATTTGGGTGCCACGCCCCTTTTTTGCACTCACGAATCACGCATGTAATTTGTAAGGGTTTTCAAGAGACCATATGTTCGCTTCTAAGCATGCTAGAGAGCTGAAAATTGCTCTCCTGGTATACTTTTCCCTGCTCTTTCAGAATCTGGCATTAAAATTAAGCTCACGGGAAGCACTTCAAAGCTATGGACTTGCAAACATCAGTTTTTGGTTCACTTTGGACTGCATCTGAATTTTTCAATAAAACTTGGGGAATTTTCAGTGTTCTCTATAAGGATCAAAATACCAAGTTTTCATCAAAATCAGGAATGATGCGCATGGAACTTTTCTGGACATTGGTTGATTGGCACGGGACTGACCCTTTCACATTTGCTAATTGTGTACAGGCTGTGTTTTTAGCCTGTTTATAAAGAGCATGCTGCTGCAGCATTAACAGTTAACAGTTGTTAACAATTAATACTTTATTTGTACTAGCAGTAAAGGTGGACCTTCATTAACGACGTCACTTCCTTGTTTAGGGCCTCGTTAGCATTCAACGGATTTGTTCGTTTAGTTAGAATGAGTAATGGCAGCAGAAGAGCTTGCAGTAAATATTTCTGCCTTAGCAGATGACATGGAAATTAATCGGGTATCAGCAGTAGATGCGTTTGATAGGTCGTTTGTGTTGTCACAGAGGGTAGAGGAACTTACAATCTTAACTGGACTTGATACGAGAAGGGTGCAAACTAATGTAGCTCAGGCGTTACATCAAGTCACGCAGTTGGTTACACGCAGATTGGGGAGACATGCCATCGAGATACCTGTGGTGGCCATTGAGGGCACAAGGAAGTGACGTCGTTAATGAAGG
>NW_026043540.1:0-37136 GCF_023856365.1 Brienomyrus brachyistius
CACTGTCCCCTGAGTCCCCAGAATACCTTTCAGTCTGGTAGATCACCAAACGCCAACCATCCTGCTTCCTTGTCACCACACGCCCCTCCTTCCCCCCACGCACTCAAGCCCACTGGTGCAGAAACATTCGCTGCCAATGTAGTGAAGAGCTCCTCAGGTCTGAAGGTGGAAAAAATATCTGTTCTGAGGGGCATCCGGGAGGAACCGGCAGCCCTGATGGAGCAGCATGAAAGACACCATAAAGAGGTGATCGCCTACCGGAGAGAGACACTGGCCTTACTGGCCCAAAGGGTCAGGAGGCCCAGTGTGACAATATACTGTATCTCCCCACCTCTTAATGTCAAGGGCGCCTCCAAGGGGCGGCCACATCCCTCCTTGGAAACCTCTGGCCACCCCTGTGGCAGCCCCCAAATATGGCTGTAGAGAGATTGTTTTATAGCGAAAGCTGTGGTGCACTCAGGGACCATTAACTGTGTAGCACCTGGGGCCTGCATCATGAAACTGAAAGTCTGAGTTAGAACAAAAGTTTTAGCCTAATAAAGTCAAACAAATGCAATGCGCGATCATAAAAATCATGCCTGTAAGAAGGCTCCTGCAGTTTTAAGGGCGCACCGGTGCATGCAAAGGACTGTGGGTGCACTGTGGGGACACCGAGGCACGCGCTGACAGCGTGTTAGAACTTAAAGTTTTTCCTGGTCAGCAATATATGGAAGTCCTTACATTATATGTATGTATTAAGTTATATAATTGTGCTATGTAATTACCGAATGACGCTAAACTCATTTAGTTTGGCTTTAATTATGCTGATGTTTAATGCCGGTGTTGTGCTGCAAACTGCCCCTCTGCCACGGATTGTAATCTTTCATTTTAAAGGAAGTGTAACTTCATTTATCTTGCTTTAAGCAAACTGAAAACTCACATTACTTGTTTATAATGATATTTTACAGACAAACCTGAAGTTAAGATTAACTACCTCCTGTAAAACGTCGCAAATGTGACATGATTTAAAGGCGACAGTAATGCTTCGCTTTTCGACGACAGACGCCTTCAGTCGCAAGAAGTGTTTCATTTTCTTGAATAATATTTTTGATACTTTGTTGAATTAATTCTGCCTCGATATTTTTGATATTCTGTCTTCTTTTCATACTTATAATGCGGCGAATAGCTTCATACTCGGCACATCACACCTGGAAATAAAATAACATCGAACTAAGCAACAGAAGTAATCAGAACATAAGAACATAAGAACTATACAAACGAGAGGAGGCCATTCGGCCCATCAAGCTCGCTTGGGGAGAACTAAACTAATAGCTCAGAGTCGTTAAAATCTTATCTAGCTCTGATTTAAAGGAACCCAAGGATTCAGCTTGCACTACATTATCAGGAAGGCTATTCCATACTCTGACTACACGCTGCGTAAAGAAGTGCTTCCTTAAATCCAGCTTGAAATGTTCTCCCGCTAATTTCCACCTATGGCCACGAGTTCGTGTATTTAAACTAATGCTGAAGTAACTATTTGGTTGAACAGCATCCAAACCTGTTAGAATCTTATATACCTAGATCATGTCCCCCCTCAATCTCCTTTGCTTGAGACTGAACAGATTTAGCTCAAGTAACCGTTCCTCGTATGACATTCCTCTAAGACCAGGAATCATTTTTGTAGCCCTACGCTGCACCTTTTCTAAGGCCACAATGTCCTTTTTAAGATATGGTGACCAAACCTGCACACAATATTCTAGGTGAGGTCTCACCAAGGAATTGTATAATCTTAGCATTACCTCCCTTGACTTAAACTCCACACACCTGGAGATATACCCCAACATCCTATTGGCCTTTTTTATTGCTTCCCCACACTGGCGAGAATGGGACATGGAAGCATCAACATACACACCAAGGTCTTTCTCATGATCAGCTACCTTTATTTCAGTGACACCCATGAAATACCTGTACTTTATATTTCTGCTCCCTAGATGGAGTACCTTACATTTATCGACGTTAAATTTCATCTGCCAGGTATCGGCCCAGTCACTAATTAAATCAAGATCCCGCTGTAGCTGCTGAGCCACTAATTCAGTATCTGCTACACCACCCACCTTGGTGTCATCTGCAAATTTCACCAGTTTACTGTATATATTGGTATCCATATCATTTATGTAAATTAGGAACAATAGTGGTCCTAAAATCGAACCCTGCGGTACCCCACTATGAACGCAAGCCCACTGTGACATTGTGCCTCTTATAACTACTCGCTGTTTCCTATCTGTTAACCAGTTATCAATCCAGGTGGCTACGGTACCTAAAATACCTGTCACTTTGAGTTTAAGTAGGAGCCTCTTGTGGGGGACAACATCAAAAGCCTTTTGGAAATCTAAGTAGATGACAAGTAGTCAGCACCCTGCACTTCTTAGTATTTAGAAGTTATGTTTTTCATTGGGTCGAACTTGCTATATCTTGACGTTAAAATTTAGAAAGCTATGTGATTTAAAAGTACTTTTTTCACTTTAATATGACATTATTTTATTAATGCTATATTATTCGTTAAACTTTTGTTTTAGTAGTGTGTGAGATCACAATCACCAGTTACAGCTACTCTTTGCTGAAACAGACATTAGACTAATTATGTCTGGATAACTGAGTACATACTGTATTGTGCATTTTTTCCCAGTGGCGAGTCTCCAAAGTTAGCCAGACTTCTGCATCAAGCTGCAAGGATATTAATGAGACAGTCTGAAAATTCAGACATAGTTGTAGCAGAAGCGACATCACTGGTGTCAAATCAAACACCTGGGGTGTCAACCTCAGCCAGTCTTTCTGCACTTGTTGCACATTCTGAATTTAACACATCTAGACAGGACCAGATTGAAAGAAATCTAGTCCAGCTGTTCCAGTTGTATGACCGTTTTAAGAGGACAAAGGGACCCATACCAAAGGGTGAAATAGAGAGCAAGTATAACAACAGAGTCATGGACACATGACTTCTTCTGTTTTGCGGAAAAAGATGTCCATCCTTTGCCAGAAGAACATAGTCATTTACAGAACTGTGGCCTAGGTAGGAAGCGAATAACATTCCCAGATAAAAATGGCAATTACAAAGACCTCTGAGATGTCCTGTATGCAGCTTATCCACCACTTAATACTTCTGGAGGATTTCAAATTTTGGCATGTTTTAGATCAATATATTTGGAACCTCTGCCAATACCACCCAATGGATATAGCGTGAAATACCTTAGAACAGAGAGTGGTTTGAATCAGGCAGTCGACTATATCCGTCCACTCCGTCCAAGTTAGCATAAGCACAGATGGATTGTGTAAGCTTAATGAGGTTAGTCACAAAAAATCTTGCCTTTTTTGTACACTTGTAAATGTTTCATGAAAGCATCTCACTTCTCCTACGAAATATCTTCAATTTCTTTAAACTACTACAAATAATTACTAAATAGAGTTATGTTCAGAGATTTACATATGTCTTGTTTGTATTATGCTGTGTTTAACTGTTATGCTTTCTACCTTAAGGGCCAAGCATTGGTGCTGGAAAAATGTCAGACCTGTAGAAATTATATTCCCATGCAGTCTCTAGTTCAGCATGTTGAACAGTGCTCAAGGTAAAATACATGATTTAGACTTTTTTTGTCTTGCATCACCTGAGACATTATTTCAATGTGTGTTAAATGGACTTTAAAACTCGCTGAGCATTTGTTAAAGTATTTAGATGTATGCTGAGTGATTTTAATGTATCATTTAAATGAAAATGTCTTTATATTCTTCTTCTTGTAAAGCAAAACCAACAGCCAGATACCAGATGCCAGGCAGAGGAAGCACCTTGTACTTCACAATCACTAGCTAACATCCAAGCTGATATCACCCCGCAGATTTTAACTTCCACTGTTATAGACAAAGAAAGTCCATCTGTTTGTACATACAGGTATGATTAATGTAAATGAGGTCTCAGAAAGATAGAAAATGTAAGAACAACCTCAAATGAGCAAATTTTTTCAGGGACTATTTGGACCTTGTTTGCTCTGATGTGAGTGAGTCAGAGGATGAACAAATCAGTCGAGCTATAGAAGAGTCATTGATAGAAATGTCAAGTGAGTTTAATGTTCAAATGTCGCAATTTTGTTATGTAGTGTTTTTTTATGTTTGGTTGTGTGACTGTCTTTTCAGGCTGCAGGATGTCTTGCAGATGCTGCAAAAGGAATATTGATAAGGATGAAGCTCTTCGCTTCAACATCAACCGGAAGAACATTTAGGATGGTGCTGTCCGCACAATGAGGAGACCAAATTTCTCTGCCAGAAAGAGAATTGATGCCAAATTCACTTATGAGGGAAATTCTGTAGAAGCAGTTTATATGGGTGGCCCAATGAGGGAGTTCTTCAGACTTGCATTTCAACATATAAGGCAGAGCCCAGTGTTCACAGGTTCTGACTACCAGCGAGTTTTGGAGTGCCATATATGTGTGTAAGTGTTGCAGAGGGAAACCATCAAACATTTCATATATATGTCAGGCTTTGGTTACTGTTGAGAATGTAATTGCATGATTTCTCATCTTTCTCTGGTAGCTTTAAAAGAAAACAGCTACTTTTATGCAGGAGAGTTGATTGCAATGGGCATAGTTCAAGGAGGACCATCCCCACGTTTCTTTGCTCCAGTCTTGTATCAAGCCATAGTGTCAGGTGCAGAAAGTGCAGACATTGAGGACATTCATGATCATGAATTAAAAAGCTTGCTGTCAGAGGTAGGGGAAGAACGTGAATAATTGCATTTCAGACTGCTGTACAATTTTAAAATGGTGTTTATAGCAATGTTTACGTATTCTTTAGTACGTTTTGTCAGTTCTCTTTATGCTCATGTGCATTTGAAAAGCTTGATATTAATGTTTGCATGAACAAATAATTCACTGTAAAAATAAATGTTTTCAATCCAGTGTCAAGTTGTGGCTTCAGAGTTTAAGAAAAACCTGAACAAAGCTGTTGAAAGATGTGAGACCCACCTGATGCTGGCTGGATGTCTGCGAAGCATCTCTGTCAGTAATAAAAATGAAGTGGTGCAAGACGTCATTAATTGGTTTGTCCTTCAGGATAAGGAAACACTTTGAAAGGCATGTTCCTCATCATGTATTATCCATGTTCAAAGTTTATAGGGCATTCAAAATTAGTGGATGTTTTTTTTCTCTTTTGATCAATGTATCAAAATTTTTTATAGGTTCCAGGATGGGCTTCGTAGCTGTGGACTACTGGATGCTATCCAGAGCCATCCAGGCGTATTCAGAACGGTATTTACAAAGATCAACGAAAAGCTTACAGCTGAGAGTATTGAACAGCAGTTTACAGAACAAAGGTCTGAGCGAGGGAGCGACAAATACAAAATCGAAAATGAAGCTATCTCTTGGATGCTAAGAGAAGGTATTCCTCAACCACAATTAGAACCAAACTTAAAAGGATATGGAATTCTAAAGAATGATGGTTCTTCCTAATATCAGCACTACATATATTTAAGTAAAATTCAGCCTTATTTACTTTATACATGGAACCTGGCAAAAGCAGCCAGCCATTACTGACACATGAGAAATTATAGATAGAACATTTTTCTTCTAAAATGTATAGTAATTTGTATCAAAATTGTAACTAATTAAAAATTAACTGACTAAGTATATATGACTATACTATACGCTACATAGTGCAGGACAGTTACACTTATTTTTGCATTGTTCATTGATTTTGCTTCATACAGGTTGATAGAACTGTTTGTTGTTACATTATTTTTACACTACAGAGACTTAAACTGTGCCTTATTGGCTCTTAAACTCAGAATCTCTCGAGTCCCCTTTAGGAACAGGCTGGGTCATATGATTTGACATGTTACACACTGGATAACTGTAACAGGTTTTCTCCTATATATCCCATACATGGGGATGGCACAGTGGTGCAGTGGTTAGCACTGTTGTCTCACAACTCTGGGACCATCCAACCATCCATCTTCTGAAACTGCTTCTCCTGTTCAGGGCCGCAGGGGCTTCTCCTGTTCAGGGCCGCATTTAAACCCAAATCCCAGAGGTGTGAGGCGAAAGCGCTAACCACTGCATCACCGTGCCACCCGCCTCTGGGAACATACTGCGGTTAATTGGAGTTAACAAGTTGACCATGAGTGTGAATGGTGCACACAGGCAGGCATGTAAGTAGGCAGGCATGTAAGTAGGCAGGCATGTAAGTAGGCAGGCAGACAGGCAAGCGCGCGCGAACACAGACAGGCAAGTATGCACACATGCATAAAGGCACTCCTCCAAACAGTCAAGCACACACGCACACAGGCAGGCACACACACACATAGGCACGCACAAATGTACGCACACAGGCACGCACGCAGACACACACACACATAGGCAGGCACAGACACAGGTAGGCTCACAGGCACTCAGAGGCACCCATGCATGCAAGGACACACAGAGACACAGGTGCATACAAGCACACAGGAATGCACGGACACAGGCACGCAAGCACAGGCATGCACAGAGGCATGCACACACACAGACATATACACACAGGCAGGCACACACACGGACACACACAGGCGCGCAGACAGGTAGGTACTTACACAGGAATGCACGCACCCACACAAGCACGCATGCACTCACACAGGCAGACATGTACACAGGCACGCAGACAGGTAGGTACTTACACAGGCATGCACACATGCAGGCACGCATGCACGCACAAAACTCCTCGTCCTTAACCCAGGACTTCCAAACATAAGCAAAACACAGTTACAATATTAGTTGTAATTATTAGCATTAGTAAGATTCCCCTTACATTGCATAATAGGTAAGAAATAAATGGATGTAGGGGCGGCATGGTGGTGCAGTGGTTAGCACTGTTGCCTCACACCTCTGGGACCCAGGTTCGAGTCTTCGCCTGGGTCACATGTGTGTGGAGTTTGCATGTTCTCCCCATGTCATCGTGGGGTTTCCTCCGGGTACTCTGGTTTCCCCCCACAGTCCAAAAACATGCTGAGGCTAATTGGAGTCGCTAAATTGCCCATAGGTGTGCCTGTGTGAGTGAATGGTGTGTGAGTGTGCCCTGCGATGGGCTGGCCCCCCATCCTGGGTTGTTCCCAGCCTCGTGCCCATTGCTTCCGGGATAGGCTCCGGACCCCCCGCGACCCGATAGGATAAGCGGTTTGGAAAATGGATGGATGGATAAATAGATGTAGAGAAGAAACATGTTTACAATTCAAAGTATATTAGAGATGCTGTAAGTATGTATGTGAAGGGTTCAATGGGGCTAATCCCACAATGATTAAAAACAATTTGACAAATTCAAATAACAGGCTGAGAAGGATGTTCAGCTTCAGCCACCGGCTCTCGTTTTTGACAGTGGGGTGTAATTTTGCCGGTTCTTTCCTTTCTTCTGTTTCCCATACGTTGTTTGCAGAGGCCCCTTCACCACATCGCCATGTGATGTGGACACCTTCACACTGCCTGCTTCTAGATCATTTATGTTGAGGTGTTCCACTTTAGTTTCAGCAATGTGTAAATTAACATCATTCAGCTGGAATTCATCGTCTACAACTTCTAATAATAATAATAATAATCAATACTTTATTAATCCCTGTGGGGATATTGCGTTTTTTGTGTCTCCCTCAACATGCCCTTTGTGGAGTAAGTTGTCTGTGAAGGGCAGCTACCTGTTGGGGCGTCTAGGGAGCTGGGGGGAATTAAGGGCCTTGCTCGAGGACCCGCAGACGTGCTGAGGCTGGGTTTGAACCGGTGACCTTCCGATTACAGGCACAAGGACTTGGTCTATGTATTGACCCCTGCCCCCCAACTGTGTATGAGTAGCATTTATGGTGTTTCTTGAATGTGAGCTAGTACATAAACCAGCTAGTACCCACCCTTGCAAAAATACTCTAGAGTTCCGTCATACACATTCTTTTATTTTCTTGCATTGTCCGTTTTTGTTCATAGTCTGTAATTTTCCGAATAACGGCAATTTCAGATAACTACTGGAACTATGAATTCCGGAGGGGAGAATATATTCATGCAAGTTCCATTACATGCTATAGATATATTGATCTGATACCTTTCTTTATCAGACTGTTACTGTACCACTGTTAAAAACCACAGATATTTTATTCTGATTGTATGCATTTCCTTATTAGGGCACATTAGTTAGTTCTTTTAAAAAATCAGTTTATTCTGACATCGTAAATTTCCTGATCAGAGTTTACCCTCTTTAAAATGACAGGGTTACACTTGTGCCATTTAATTTCCGTAATCTGTGGCAGTCAGTGACAATGACTTATTTACTACCAAACAGCACTGAGATTGAGTAGAGTGAGGGGCTTAGGGCGTATTACGGAAGAATAAAAGCTGAGTCCTGTATCCAGGCGAGATGCGTAGCTGACAGGCTGATGAACGTTTCAAACTCTTACCTCCACCGTACTGACAGGAACGGCGAGCAGCTGTGGCGTCATGGCATCAAACTTCTGTTTCTCCAGGCAAGAAAACAACCAAGACCAGCCTTAATAATCTAAACACTTTGAAGACTGATATAAATGGTAAATATGAGGCGTGAATACCATCCAACACTACCAGTTACTCAGTGAATACTCAGTCATGCAGAAATATAATCTAAAGTTATAATTATGGGGACATGTGGCCATCCACTGCAGGTGACAATGTCCTAAACTCTTTCATACTTAAAGAACGCTTACAGTTATTACTTTGTAAGGATGCATAGAACTCCAGTTCAGTATATTTATGGAATATATACAGCAGCAACTACTTTATGGTCATTTATTAAGTAACAGACTTATTTTCTACCTGCGGGATCTTATAATTATGCTGAAATAAAAATGTAACTTACAGCGTAAAAACATGGAATCCAGTCCAAAATTTATTTAGTTTGACATGTGATCAAAATTCAGAGTAAACTAATACATGATAGCATGCATGCAAAAGATCAAGGGCAGAACAGGGGCTGTGAACCCAGTCTGCATTAAAATGGAATTAACCATCTCTCTCAATATAAAATCGGGATAATTATTCTCTTCAGAGGCATCCATAGAATAGTGTATCCATCCCCTCACTCCTGTGTATAGAGGCATATCCTAAGGCTCCGGCAACAAATTTCAGCTCAACAACAGCATCAATAATTTTACAGCTAGTTTTAAAACTTGCTTTAACATACAGTGATTGCAGAAAATGATAAACAAATTAGGTAATATTAATTAAATCATTAAAATGTGCAGAAAAGGTTTTGAAGTTTACATCACGATAAATGAGAACTACACGTGATTACTAATTACTGTTAACTAATTTGCTGTCTGGACTTTTTACAGTGAGGGGGGAAAAGTCATTATATGTCAGGATGCCAGTCAGTGGCACAGACACAAGTTGGCCAGCTGGCCTATTCATTCAGCACCAGCCCATCAAGTAGAGAATTTATTTACGTAGTTTTAAGTGGACAGATTTCTGACTAATTTTCAAGCATGTGCAACAAGTAATGACAGATATTGACGTTAGTTTCACACATTCAAAAATATTCAGTAACTGCGTTGCTTGTGACATTTGCGTTTGGTTTATACTTTCATAAGGTGTTCGAATTTTTAACCAATATGTTTTGTTTTGCCATTTCCAAATATATGTGTTATTCTAACATCCGGAATACGGCACGTATGGTAGATGTTCATGGACGTGGATGGTACTCACACAAAGGATGTGAGGACCGACTTCAAATAGCATATCTCGGGGGGGCCAATAGTACTATTGGCACACGTTTCCCTTCGTATCAAAACATGGGTTAGTATGACGTGTTCGTAGTGAGCATATATATCCTCTATCAGTTTTATCACAATCTCGTATATCATACCTTTTGTTAGTATAGGTATCTAGCTATTCTCCCTTTACCTGTAGAGTCCATTAATCACGGCGGGGGTTGCGGAAAATAAGGAGGACGCTATAGCGGATCAGTCCAATATTTATCTTCTCCGTCAACTCCGGGAGAGAGAGCAACAGGACAGAGACAAAAAAAATCCAAAATCGAGGTAGTGAAAACAGACAGGTGGTCAGGCGATCGGCATCGGCAGTGAGAGGGCTAGGCTATAAGCGAAGGGCGGAAGAGGCAGAACAGAGGTGGAGACAGGTCAGGGAATAAACGCTGGAACTTAGCACGGAGGGCTGAAGACCGGCAGGTGTGCCAAACACGAATAAAAAGGCTCGCCGATTACCCCGACGGGCATCAGCTGGTAGAGGAGGGCAAACGGTAACCGGTCCTGCCGGTTCTCGGGACAGGTGTAGAAGCGCTACGGCCGCTGCTCAACTCCCTCCTAGGGAAACCAGCGGGGGTGTGGCAGGGGAGTCCCGCGTGACATCATAGGGGCTTCCCCTGGGCGATCCACGACACCATTATGCCCCTCCAGCTATTATGGACAACCCGTGGAATCTACATTGAGCTTGGTGTGTAGCTACATTATACATTCCCCCATGCCCAGTGCATAAAGTATCATTACACTGAGGTATTTCAGGCTTTAGATGTAACCACATAGTAGAACTAATACTCCACAGTTGCTTCCATGCACTATGATTAGATGTCAATAACATTCGTTGAACATTATTTCGTTGTATTTTGGCATTTAACATAGCCATAGTACATGCAGTCCAATTCATCCATCGAGTTCGGTCACAGCCACTTGAGGGGGCACTCCGGCAGACGCAAGGATGTTCTTCCCCCTATAACACCCCCTGCAGAAGTACATCTCACTTCCATTAGTAGGGGCCAGTTCAGCATGGTTGGTTTGCTGGACAGGTGAAGTTGTCTTGCTGTCGATCTTGTATGCTGCTTCTCCATCCAATCCTAAAAGTGGAAGTGTGCTCCAGCTCGGTCATTGGGACTGTATCATAGCCGAAGGCTGTCAGCAGCATTGGCCACGCCGTCCACCAGGGCCATTGCGCCATCCTTCACGCATAAAGAAGAACTGACATCCACATTACTGTAGTTTTCTCATAAATAACATTTATTAGCTGGGATACGTCACCAACTTTCGGCGCCTGGCTTCATAACGGCCACAGTGTTATCTTGTCCCACTGTTTCTATAAGGAAACATTCCAATTATTCCTTTTTCTGGATCTATTTTTATAAATGAATTGTGAAGGAAAAGGAAAATATGCAAAGGAGGCCAAACTAACACTGCAATCTGGAGTAATGTATTTTATTCTTTTTATAATAATGGATGAAGTTTAGCTTCCTTACACTCTCTCTGTACCTCTGTTTCTAATGCGGGTTTACGTGAAGAGTTGTACTGTATTTAATCTAACTACAGCTAGATCAGTACCAGAGATAAAAACACTGGATGTCGCGTTGAATACAGCCGTCTTTGGGAGCGAATGCGTCAACAGAGCCGCCATCTTGGGACGGGGTAGAGCTCCTTTTAAATGAATGAACGTCTATCAGGGACAAGCTGGCATTCAGAAATAAAGAACCATAAATGGGCAAATTTGAGAAGCGATTTTTATTGTCTTGGTTCATTATAAATGTCAGACATGTATTTACGACCGAGCCACGAGTAAATCGACAGGGAAGCGGTTTTTCTTAACACAGCCTACTTTTATGTTCAAAATGTAATGCGCATATAGGTATTTTTTCATTCTTCCAATCGAAATAAACATACACTACTCTCCTACTACGTGCAGAACAATGCAAATACAAAACACCACAAAAAAGGCCAGCAATGTTAGCTGAAAGACCCTGGTAATCTCCATGATAAATCCCATTGTGTTACCACTCATGCATTTACATTAATGCAGGCCGGCTCGTGGCATTGGCAATATAGGCAATGGGCCAAGGGCGCCATTCATCCAGGGGGCGCCACAAACGGAGGAAGAAAAAAGTGTAACATTCCACTATTCTTAAAGCTAGTTGGTATTAATGTGTCTTAATATGAAAAGAACAAGCCCACATGAATTTACCTGCTAAACAAAGCCTATTAAGTAGTAATAATAATAATGATGATGATGACGATGATGATGATACATAACTTTCCTATGAGCCCCCCCCCCCTTGTAACCTCCCTCAATAACGAACACAAGTTGATCTCTGATCACGGGCATTTATTCACATATCTATCCGGTCGAGCATGCCGTGAGAACTAGATAAAATAAAGCACATACATCAAAAAATGAATAAGTAAAAACACAGGCAATTTCCTAAAAATAACCAAACACAAACAAATAGGCTACAGCTCGCTCACAGCCATTAACTTATGACTGCAGCTCATACAGTAACTCCAATATCCATGAATATTGACATTATAACTTAAAACACTTTCTCAGCCGCATAACAAATGCTGCACTTATAACTGAGCAAAACAAAAATGTTACCAGCAAAACTGACCAGACCTCAACCCAAACGCAACATTAGTTCCGCTATAGTTTCCCTACGCCTGGGGGGGCGCCGGCGCTGATGCTCGCCTAGGGCGCCTCATCGGCTAGGACCGTTACTGCATTTAAGCATTTGGCAGACGCCTTTATCCAAAGCAACGGGCATTTGTATAGACTTGTAGAGAACTATAGACAATGAACTGTACACAATACATTTTCCAGACAAAGAAAATACTTTATTTTTTTTTACATTTAATATGAAAGATGAACATCCGTTTACCTGCTTTTTGGAAAAATAACTATAGACAGGGCAGGTCCATACACACAGGCATCTTGTGTATATTTGTCAAGAACTATAGCCAATGAACTGCAATATATACTGGTGTCAGTACAGAAGCTGTGTCTTTCCTGTGACGTGGGGGTGGGAAGACAGAGGCTCTGTGTCTAGTATTTAGTATCCTTGTAACAATACTATTTTACACAGTTTCTTTCTCAAACTGCTGCTCTGTAGTTGGAGAGTATGTACTTTTGCCACATGGTCTTCTCTCAACTTGTGAAAGCAAGACAAGTGAAATTAAATTGAAATGATGGTTGCCAATGCCATCTTGAGTTTCAGCAATGTGATCACAACGATTAAATATATCCTGAAAACCTACATCTGCTTTCACAACCCTATTCAACAGAGACTGGATGTTGGAGGCCTGTCTGATGCACTGCTCAGCTGAGCCAATCACCTTTACTGTACCATGGCTTAGTATCAGCAGGCCTCCATTGTTACGCAAGGTCAGCAGATGATAGTTCTGACGAGACGTGAAGGCACGGCTGTACTAACCAAGCTACTGCAGCACATCACACTTCAGCTTCTTCACGACCTGCCTAACAACAAAACCTGTGATATACACCAGAGCATTCTCAGTTAGGGCTCCAAAGCTGGCTGGCAAGTAGCTATGGTCTAACACAACACCAGTGACTTGCTCAAAAGGAGAGGACCCTCTTGTGTCCCTGTCCTTTGGCATGGCTTTGAACAGCAGAAATGCCCATGTTGCTTACATCAAAAGCTTTCTTGCATATCTTGCAGTATGCCCGATGTACATTATCTGTCACATGCCCTATCCAGTACCTGAACTCAGGATTTATCGTCCATTCCACCTTAAACGTACACCTCCTTCACATGATTCTGCTCTCCCTCACTTCTGTAATTAGAAACACATTCTCTAAATTAACCATTATAGGCTACTATTTTCCTGCAACACTGCCTATTAGTGTCAAAGATATTAAATACAGTAATGCACAAAAATGTAGGCTAAACAGAAATACTGATCCAATACAGATTTTCTGTAGGCTAACTGTGGTAAACTGAATGTGAAAGCATACCCATATAATTCCTCTAGAGGGAGCTAATGTTCTGGGGAATAATGGAAGCTAGCTAGAACAAGAAGTTGAGCCAGAAGCCGTTAAGCCTGTTTGTAGTAGTGCAAATAAACGGCACAAGCCAAGTAATATTTATTGTGTGGTGATTACTGGGCTTGAAGGATATCACAGGAACCTACACAAACACACAAACACAGGCATTTAGATGTAGGCTTCAAGTAGCCTAAGCTCAATTTGTTTTTAAATGAAAGAGCTCTAAGTCTAATCATTTTTAAGACTGTTATCGTCTTTGTGCTGTTTCAGATTTGGTTCACTGAATTTATTTGCTTAACAGTGGGACCACGTAGGCCTCCAAAATGATTTTAGATCGATTACCGTCATTGACAATTAGCACTATGCTAACACCTAATGGGAACTGCCATTAACAGGCTAACAGAAATTAGCATCGCCAATTTACTTGACATGTTTAACATGCGGCCTGGGTCCACATCAGATGGTATGAAGTAACAAAACTATCAGTTGCACCATATGCACTGTGGTCATACTTACAGTCATGAACTTGAGAAATTTCAATTGATGAACTGATATCCTTTTGTTCTCCTGTCAGCTACTAACAAGCTAGAGCAACGAGAGTCAAAATATGATAGGTCGCATTAAGTTGATGTCATTGTCCAAGGTATGCATAATGAAAACGAAGCGGCGGCCATTTTACTGGGGTGCGAGAGACAAGAGCAGCAAGAAAACTGGAGAAAAACTGAGTAGGGGCTATGCTGTAACAACGCGAGACCTCGACGAGAAGCACGGCAGTATTGAACACGGCGGTGCGCAGCTGACTGCAAAAAGGTTATCAATCGGATTCTTTCCACGCCAACTTATCTCTAGACAGCCTTAAAGGTAATCAAAATTCATTTCAGTTGTATCCATAAAAAAATTTAGCATCCTGGAGCACAGTGAAATTCTGAACAGTTTAGAAAATTGTATAGACGAGTACTTCGAGAGAATTGCTATGCGGAAATCAGACAAAACACCGACCACTTCCACCTGTAAAAATAACTCGTCCTCCAAGAGAAGCCGCCCCGAGGACTCCCCAGAAGCGGCTTCTCGTAATACCAACGATGTGACAGACATTTTGGAGTCTATAGATATACGACTTTCCTGCTTAGAGGCGCGTCTGTCCCTAATGGAAATTCTCCATAAAGAGTTCCAGGCTTTGCGTGAGTCAGTGGAGTACAGCCAACAACAGGTGGAATCACTTGCTGCAGAGAATGCGACCCTCGGGGAATCGGTAAAATCCCTCACAGATGGAATGATGCGCCTTTAGGAGGAAAATTAAAAAATAAAATAAACTATCATTGACCTCCAGGCCTGCCGCATGACAGACAATTTAGTAATTTCAGGCATCCTGGAGAAAGCATATTTTAGCACTTTGAAATTGCTAAAATATAAAGTGCAATACAAATAAAATTTATTATTATTATTATTATTATTATTATTATTATTACAGTGAAAGAGTTCATTCTAACTCAGCTAAAACTCCCGGAGGACACAGTAAAAACCATCAGCTTCTATCGAGTTCACCACCTAGGAGTGAAGAGACCCGACGGACGCAGACCCAGACCAATAGTGGCTAAATTCGAGCACTTTAAACAAAAAGAACTGGTTAAAAGCCTTGGCCGGGAATTAAAAGGAACAAACTTTAGCATCAACGACCAGTTTCCCAAGGAGATCCTGGAAAGAAGGAAGATCCTGTTCCCTATAAGGAAAAAATTCATCGACGGAGGCTCCCGTGCTGTCATCGCGGTCAACAAACTGTATGTCAGCGGATGGGTCTTTTGCCACCGGACCCGGAGCCGTACAGCATCTTCCAAATAATAAAGTCCCAGGTCCCGATGGTTTCCCAGCAGAATTCTACAAAGTATTTTGGCCAACGTTAGCACCCGTTTTTATCAGAATGGTTACTCAAATTCAGAATGATCACTCGCTATCTCCAAACTTGAACTATTAGCCTGCTTCTGAAACCTGGTAAAGACCCAACGCTGACATCGAGCTACTGCCCAATCTTACTCATAGACGTAGATCTTAAAATAATTTGCCAAAGTCCTTGCCAAAAGATTAGAGAAAGTTAGTCCATTTCTTATACATCCTGACCAAACAGGTTTTTATCAAGGGTAGACACTCAGCCAATAATACACGTAGACTATTGAATGTTATAGACTATTGCTCCATTAACAAATTAGAAACCACGGTTATATCTCTAGATGCAGAGAAAGCATTTGACAAAGTAAATTGTAAATTTCTATTTGCAGTTCTACATAAATTTGGATTTGGTTCATCCTTCATAAGCTGGATTAAAACACTATACAGCTCTCCAAATGAACGTATTAGGACAAATGAACTATTTTCTCGAAGCCTCCGTTTGCAGAGGGGCACCAGGCAGGGCTGCCCGCTCTCTCCCTCGCTTTTTGTTATCTTCATTGAGCCACTAGCAGCGGCGATTAGACAAAATTTACATATTAAAGGAATTCAAACAAAAAAAAAATAGACCATAAGATAAGCCTTTATGCAGTTGACGTATTACTCTTTCTTAGGAACTCACCAGCCTCTCTTCTTAAGACAATATCACTTATAGATAAGTTCTCATCTATATCAGACTACTCCGTCAACTGGAGCAGACCAACAGTTCTGCCTTGTAATTTCCAAAACACAACTGCTACTCTATTGCAGTCAGGTAACCTCAGATACTTAGGCATACATTTTTCCACCAGGCTCTCAGACTTGGTACAGATGAATGACATTCCAGTATTAAAAATGGTAGATTTCATGCGATGGAAAAATCTACCTATATCACTCATGGGTAGAATTGCCACCATTAAAATGAAGATCCTGCCTAAAATCAATTACTTGTTCTCAATGATCCCTAATAAACCCTCTATTGCTTGGTTTATATCACTAGACACAAGCATCTCATCATTTTTATGGAAGAATAAACCATCGCGAATAAGATTAAAAACCCTACAAAATGCTAAAGGTGATGGTGGTCTAGAACTACCAAATTTCTATCACTACTTCTTAGCCAACAGATTGCAGTATGTATCAAATTGGATTAAATCAAGCCCAGTAGACAGTCCATGGCTGGACTTAGAACAAGCAATCAGTGGAGAAGTAAAAAATCTCTGATCTACCCTTTATAAGTCCTAGCATGAAGCGTTATAACTGTTTTAAAAGCCTTAGTAACCTCATTGACAGCCTGGTGGGAATTTTTTAAAATAACCAGGTCTGCACTTAGCCCTGTAATCTAACACCCATTTGGAACAATCCAGATATTTGCCAAAAAAAGAAAGCATTGAACTTTCCTGTATGGCGTGATAAAGGGATTATAAATCTATAAATAGATGACTCAATTTCCCTCCCAACCTCAAAATGGGAGCAAGATCTATCCATTGATCCCGAGCAAAACGTTTGGAATCAAATATGTTTAAACCCTTTCAAAATGACTAAAAGTCCCAACTTGCAACTTGTACAATACAAAACTCTCCATTGAATACACTACACAGGACAAAGGATGTTCCAAATAGGCCTTAAACACTCAAACTTATGTACCCACTGCTCAGGTAACTTTGTGGAGAACTACAGTACATGCATGCAATAAGGTCCTGCACACCGGTGCAGAAGTTCTGGCAGATGATATGTGAAGATCTATCAGTATGGTTTAATTGTCATATCCCAACCTCACCCACACTGTATATTTTAGGAGATGCAAGTGAATTAGATATGGAAGAAAATAAGGCACACATAATCCTTACTGCCTTAGGCATTGCAAAGAAAACTATCTTCATGAACAGGAAATCAAAAAATAATTTATGTATTACTCAGCATAGAAATTTACTGTTAGACCACTTAAGTATGGAGAGAATATCTGCTCCCATCCAAAATAAACAATTATGTGAATTGGATTCTCTCTGGTCCACTCTCTCTCTGGGCCAATTCCATTATATGGGGGGGGTGGTCGGCTGTGGTCTCGTCTCCTCGGGATCCTGGCGGATGGTGGGGTTGGGCCCTCGAGCAATGGGCGTCTAGTGGCTTCTTGGGATGGCTGCCGTTTTATGATGTCTGGGTGTTTGCCCTGGCTGGGGGTGGTGGGGGGGAGCTTGGGCGGGTGCTAACTGGTGGTTATGGGGCGTGGGGTCTGGAGTGCTGGTGGTGACAGGGGCTGGCCCTGGGAGGGGCGGTTGACCTCTGTTACGTGCCGTAAGGTTTGGGGGGGATTGTCCTGATTGTTGTCCGGCTGCCTTCGTCTCCGCCTCCCGGACCTGGCCATGCCCCGAGCCTCGACGCTACTTCCGCGTTTGTGAATTGAAAAGGCCGGCGCGGGAGAGTAGCGGCAGCTCTGCTCACAGTTGGTTGTTGCGCTATTGATTTGCTTGTGTTCTTTTGATTGATCGTGTATGACAGTTTTTGGTTTTCCGGTTTTCGTCTCTTGCCTTATCCCTCTGTACCTTTGCCTTTGGTTTTGACTGCTTTCTGGTTTGTGATCTATTGCCTTCCTCCTGACTCCTCTCTTGCTTCGCCCCTCGGATACTGTGTTTCGGCTTTGGTGTTCTGTATGTCCGTTTCTGTTAAGTGCGTAGGGAGTGACGGCTGTTTTGTTTTGCGTACGTGTTGCTTATTCTGTGTTTTGGTTAGGGAGTTAGGATTAGTCTGTGTCATTTTCTTTTCATTTAGAATTAGCTTAGTTTGGGACGTGTTCGTTAGTGGGGTTTTGTTTATTGTTTTGGCGGTGTCACTCCCGAAGTCTGTTGCCCTATTGTGTGTGAAAGTCTTTGTGAATAAACATAAAAAAAATACAAAAAAAGATCCCTTTGTGTCCCGTGTTCCCTTTTCCCATACCCTGGTTGTCTCGTTTTCCCCTCTCCTTTCCCTTTACCTTTCTGGCGGTCCTCAACCCTAGACTGAGGATCGTAACACCTCTTTGGTGCAGGCCTCGGTACGGGGTTCGAGGCTGTGGCGCCTGGGGCCTGGCCATCTCTTCGGTGGGTGCCTCCCTGCGCCGGGGTGGCCTGTGTTTCCACCGGGGTGCCGCCGAGGGTGGGGGAGGGGTGGGGTGGGTTTTGGTGCTGGCAGTGCCCTGGAGGCCCCAGGTCCGCTCCTTCCCGCTCGGCGGGGGGGGCTGGGGTGCCTACTAAGGCAGCTGGTTAGCTGGCTTTCTTTTTCCAGGGGGTGAATAATCTGCCCCCTGGCCTTATGAATCCTAGCCCCTCTCCCCCCTCATTCACAACATGCCACGCACACATGTACGACCTCTGGGGGGGGGGGGGGGGGCGTATGCCGTGCATACTACGGTGGGGAGGGCCATTTACGTGGCCTTACTCACTCTGTTGCGCGGCCTTCTGCCTCCCCGTTTTAATTGCACTTTAGTCATCACATACCAGTATACACACGGGGCCTTGGGGGGCGGGGGCACTACTCAGAGGCTGGTGGTATCACTCGCCTCTGTGCTGCTGCCGCCCCCAAATTTTACTCACATCATATACAATGAGGGTCTTGATGGGGAGGAGATGTGGAGGAGAGCTGTTCACAAGCAGCGCTCCTCAACGCTTCCCCCGTCAATTTTAAATTCATCTTAGTTTCTCAACTGTCATACTCACCCTTACACTACATACAGTCTCATACATCACCACACGCCTCCAACACTCTACCTTTCACACAGGTGCATGGGGGAGGAGAGTGGGAGGGTCTTCCTACTCCCCTGCTTCCTGCCGGGGGTGTGGGGGGGGCGCTTGGGTGGTCGCTCGGCTGGTGGCGCCCTGGGGTCGCGGCTGGTTGCATTCTCCCGCACGTCGGAGGGCAGTTCGGAGTAAATGGGCCTATGTCTTTTTGTCTCTGTGTGTGGGTGTCTGTGTATGTTGTGGGGATGTGTGTATGGTGTATGTGCATGGCTGCGAGGTGTGTTTGCGGGGTGTCTGTGTGGATGGTGGCGGCCTGGGTCCGTGCTTGCTGCTCCGTCCTGGGTGCGGTTGGTCTCCTGGGCATGGTTGCTGGCCCCTTTCCACTGGCTGGTGGCCCGGGGGGGGCTCGGGCCTCTCCAGCGTGGGTGAGGCTCTCTACTGGGAGCTGGTCGGCCCCCGGCCGCCTGGGGTCCTAGGGGCCCTGGCCTTAGCTCATACGGGAGTGGCCGCGCCCTCGCATTTGGGAACCCACCTCTGGTTCTTTGGGGCTCATGCCCTTTTGGCTGCGGGGGCTGCGTCTGGGACCTCCCTCCTCCCCCGGCTGGAGTGGAGGCATGGCTGTTATTGGGACGTGGGGCCCGGCTCTTCCGTGCTCTTTGGGTGCTGCGTACGTCCTGGTCCTCCCGGGCCTGTCTCCGCCGACCTCTGGCTCTTGTGGGGTGTGGTTGCGGCGTCCCACCCTTGCTATTTAGTCCATTTCATGTTGAAAACACACGCACACAACACACGCACACAACACACGCACCCTAGCCTGCATCTCGCCTACACAATTGAGCACACATGCACTTATACTTGCATGCATCCATCCAAGCACACACTAAGATTTTATATGCTTGTATAGTTGTGTTACTTTCTTCACTTTTTAATTTTGTTTGTTCCTGAATTCATCCATTTCTGGATAATTTCACATTTCTGAATTTATCCACTCTTGACATGTTTCTCACTTATTCCTTTTTTCTTTTTCCTTCTTTTTTCCCTCCTAATCTGTCCCTCCTCTTCGGCCAGCTCACCCACTGCAAAATTTTGTATGTGTTCAAAATAAAATAAATAAATAAAATCAAATAAAATAAAATAAAGAAATCGATTAACATGAGGAGTCTATACAGAGTTTATAGAGCCCCTCATGGTAAAGCAAACATGTTTGGCAGAGCAGTGCATTCAGACCTCGATTCTGCTAAAGCTGCCGGACAAGACAAAGGCGAAAAAAAAGAAGAAGGTGGGGGTCAGTGCAGCAGTGGATAGTTCAGGTCCAGAAAGTAAAAATCCAGACCAAGATTTAGTTTCAACCAACCAGCTGAGTACTCTGAGTCTGTGGCACTTTACACAACTAGTTGTTTGAAACAAAATACAGGACTGGATTTTTACTCTCTGGACCTAAACTATCCACTTCTGGATCAGTGTCATTCTTAAAGTCGTGTTTCAACTTCTGGCAAAGTTCTCCCAGGAGCCCATCTCTGTTGTATGTACATTTGACATGTAATTCATTCCTGCCCAGATCCCTGACAAACAGTTGGAGGCAGAGTTACTTACTATCAGAGTATGTGAATTTATACACACACCAGCAGCTGTGACAGAATAAGATATTTCCTGTATACTGCTGCCACATAGTGGACACAAGGAAGACTGCAATCAATTCTAAAATCAGTCAGTCAACATGCTACCGCCACAGACTATTATTGGGAAGTGATAAAACTTCAGGGAACAATATGAATATAAAAATATAGATGTAGTAAGTATATTGTGCAAAATGTATCTTCATCTTAACTACGCTGAATGGTGGAGTGAGAGAGAGTGAGAGCCTGTCCCAGAGTAAGTGATCCTCACCTGGAGGCCCATCAGTGAAGAAGAGGATGAAGAGGAGCATCAGAGGAGCCTGAAGTGTGTATCGCTGACCTCAGATCTGTGGAGACTGACACTCACTTCCTGACTCTCCATAACTTCACTGCCTCCCTTTTTCTGGGTTTTAAATGTTTAAAAATCATCCATCTATCTTTGATAAAAATAAACTGTTTGTGCACTGATACATTTTCTCTCTATTTCTTGTCTGTAATAAGGAAAACAGTTTGATGCTGCTTTTGTCCTGCTCTTACCAGGAATAAATATTTTGATTACATCTAGAATCTTATTTTAGAAACATGATCCATCCATCCATCCATCATCTCCCGCTTAATCCGGGGTCGGGTCGCGGGGGCAGCAGCCTCAGCAGGGAGACCCAGACTTCCCTCTCCCCGGCCACTTCGTCTAGCTCCTCTGGGGGGACCCCGAGGCGTTCCCAGGCCAGCCGAGAGGCATAGTCTCTCCAGCGTGTCCTGGGTCTTCCCCGGGGTCTCCTCCCAGTGGGACATGCCCGGAATACCTCCCCAGGGAGGCGTCCCGGAGGCATCCTGATCAGATGCCCGAGCCACCTCATCTGGCTCCTCTCGATGCGGAGGAGCAGCGGCTCTACTCTGAGTCCCTCCCGAATGACTGAGCTCCTCACCCTATCTCTAAGGGAGAGCCCAGCCACCCTGCGGAGGAAACTCATTTTGGCCGCTTGTACCCGCGATCTCGTTCTTTCGGTCACTACCCAAAGCTCATGACCATAGGTGAGGGTAGGAACGTAGATCGACTGGTAAATCGAGAGCTTCGCCTTTTGGCTCAGCTCTCTCTTCACCATGACAGACCGATGCAGCGCCCGCATGACTGCTGACGCCGCACCGATCCGCCTGTCGATCTCCCGCTCCATCGTTCCCCCACTCGTGAACAAGATCCCGAGATACTTAAATTCCTCCACTTGGGGGAGGACCCCATCCCCAACCCGGAGAGAGCACTCTACCCTTTTCCGGCTGAGAACCATGGTCTCGGATTTGGAGGTGCTGATTCTCATCCCAGCCGCTTCGCACTCGGCTGCGAACTGCTCCAGCGAGAGCTGAAGGTCACGGCTCGATGAGGCCAACAGAACCACATCATCCGCAAAAAGCAGAGACCTAATCCTGAGGTCACCGAACCGGACGCCCTCAACGCCCTGGCTGCGCCTAGAAATTCTGTCCATAAAAACTATGAACAGAATCGGTGACAAAGGGCAGCCCTGACGGAGTCCAACCCTCACCAGAAACGAGTCCGACTTATTGCCGCCCATGCGGACCAAACTCTGGCACCGGTCATACAGGGACCGAACCGCCCTTAAAAGGGAGCCCGGTACCCCATACTCCCGGAGCACTCCCCACAGGACCCCACGAGGGACACGGTCGAATGCCTTTTCCAAGTCCACAAAACACATGTAGACTGGTCGGGCAAACTCCCATGAACCCTCCAGAACCCTGCTGAGAGTATAGAGCTGGTCCACTGTTCCACGGCCAGGGCGAAAACCACACTGCTCCTCCTGAATCCGAGGTTCGACAATCCGGCGGACCCTCCTTTCCAGGACCCCCGAATAGACCTTACCAGGGAGGCTGAGGAGTGTGATCCCCCTGTAGTTGGAGCACACCCTCCGGTCCCCCTTCTTAAAGAGGGGGACCACCACCCCGGTCTGCCAGTCCAGAGGTACTGCCCCCGATGTCCACGCGATGCTGCAGATGCGTGTCAACCAGGACAGCCCCGCAGCATCCAGAGCCTTGAGGAACTCTGGGCGAATCTCGTCCACCCCCGGGGCCCGGCCGCCGAGGAGCTTTTTGACCACCTCAGCGACCTCCACCCCCGAGATAGGCGAGTCCACCCCCAAGTCCCCACACTCTGCTTCCATATTGGAAGGCGTGTCGGTGGGATTGAGGAGGTCTTCGAAGTACTCCCTCCACCGACCCAAAACGTCCCGAGCTGAGGTCAGCAGCGCACCATCCCCACCATAAATAGTGTTGATGCTGCACCGCTTTCCCGCCCGGAGCCGCCGGATGGTGGACCAGAATCTCCTCGAAGCCGTCCGGAAGTCGTTCTCCATGGCCTCACCAAACTCCTCCCACACCCGAGTTTTTGCCTCAGCGACCGCCAAAGCCGCATTCCGCTTGGCCTGCCGGTAGCCGTCAGCTGCGTCTGGAGTCCCACAGGCCAGAAAGGCCCGATAAGACTCCTTCTTCAGCTTGACGGCATCCCTTACCACCGGTGTCCACCAGCGGGTTCGGGGATTACCGCCGCGACAGGCACCGACCACCTTGCGGCCGCAGCTCCGGTCAGCCGCCTCCACAATGGAGGCACGGAACATGGCCCATTCGGACTCAATGTCCCCCGCCTCCCCCGGGATATGGGAGAAGTTCTGCTGGAGGTAGGAGTTGAAACTCTCCCTGACAGGGGATTCCGCCAGACGTTCCCAGCAGACCCTCACTATACGCTTGGGCCTGCCAGGCCTGGCCGGCTTCCTCCCCCACCAGCGGAGCCAACCCACCACCAGGTAGTGATCGGTTGACAGCTCCGCCCCTCTCTTCACCCGAGTGTCCAAAACATGCGGCCGCAAGTCCGACGACACGACTACAAAGTCGATCATCGAACTGCGGCCTAGGGTGTCCTGGTGCCAAGTACACATATGGACACCCTTATGCTTGAACATGGTGTTCATTATGGACAGTCCGTGACGAGCACAGAAGTCCAATAACAAAACACCGCTCGGGTTCAGATCGGGGGGGGCCGTTCCTCCCAATCACGCCCCTCCAGGTCTCACTGTCGCTGCCCACGTGAGCATTGAAGTCCCCCAGCAGAACAAGGGAGTCCCCAGGAGGAGCGCTCTCCAACACCCCTTCCAAGGACTCCAAAAAGGGTGGGTATTCCGAACTGCTGTTTGGCGCATAAGCGCAAACAACAGTCAGGACCCGTCTCCCCACCCGAAGGCGGAGGGAGGCTACCCTCTCGTCCACTGCGGTAAACCCCAATGTACAGGCGCCCAGCCTGGGGGCAATAAGTATGCCCACGCCCGCTCGGCGCCTCTCCCCGCGGGCAACTCCAGAGTGGAAAAGGGTCCAACCCCCCTCAAGGAGACTGGTTCCAGAGCCCAAGCCGTGCGTCGAGGTGAGTCCGACTATATCTAGCCGGAACTTCACAACCTCGCGCACCAGCTCGGGCTCTTTCCCCATCAGAGAGGTGACATTCCATGTCCCTAGAGCTAGCTTCTGCAGCCGAGGATCGGACCGCCAAGGTCCCCGCCTTTGGCCGCCGCCCAGATCACTTCGCACCCGACTCCTATGGCCCCTCCCATGGGTGGTGAGCCCATTGGAGGGGGGACCCACGTGCCTTGTTCGGGCTGCGCCCAACCAGGCCCCATGGATGTAGGCCTGGCCGCCAGGCGCTCGCCATCGAGCCCCACCCCCAGGCCTGGCTCCAGGGGGGGGCCCCGGTGACCCGCGTCCGGGCAAGGGAAAACGTGGTTCCAATATTTTTCTCATCATAAGGGGTTTTTGAGCCGTGCTTCGTCTGGTTCCTCACCCAGGACCTGTTTGCCTTGGGTGACCCTACCAGGGGCATAAAGCCCCAGACAACATAGCTCCTGGGATCATTGTAACACGCAAACCCCTCCACCACGATAAGGTGTCGGCTCCAGGAGGGGTAGAAACATGATTTCATAGCAAAATTATTGATAGCTGGCCTTCACAGTGAATCATTCATGCTCACAGTTTAAACTACAAACAAATTAATCAAATAAGTCTAGTTCTTTTCTAAACTGTTACTTCCTCATATTGCAAATGAGCAAAGAGCAGTGAAATCAGACTTATTCTGAACAGCAGAAATGTCGTCATACAGGATGTGAGTGTGAGACTCTGCAGAAACACTGTGTGCCGCATACAGAGGGTCTGACCTCAGGCCTTTGTTTCAGTCTTTATTATGTTTTATACAGTTTTAAAATGTCACTGCAGTAGGTCCTTTTAATATCTGTGGATCAGTACAAATCAAGAAGTCCATTAGGAAGGTGTCTGTATGACAGGGGCGGGGGTGTCCAGAGGGGAAGGGGGGCAAAGTCAGGTGATTCACTTCATCTGGGTCTTATCAGCAGTCCTGTCAGACTGAGTGCTGTTTGTCTTTCTCTCAGCACCACAATGGTGTTTCACACATAATGGGGTCCGTGGGCGTCCTCAGTCATTTTCAGGCTTTCAAAGCTCATCAATCATAAAAAGTCACATGGATCTGACACTCTGACACTGTTATATTCATTTGTTTAAATTCAATGAAAATACTATATATTACAGCTAGTTGGTGGATCCGTCTGCTCTTTATCTGCTCCTGACTGGCATACCTGGGTCTCTTTACAGTGCTTCCCTGAAGCATCAGAACCATTTATAAGGGAATCTATGTGTGGCTGCCCTCTAGTGGATAAACAAAATTCAGCTACTTACATAGTTTGACTGTATTTCCCTCCTAGTTTAGTTTAGTTCCTAATTTAATCTATCTGATGAAGCTGAAGGCAGAGATGGAAATTAGTTTAGTCATGACTTCAGACAAGGGATTCTGTACAATCAGAGATGGAGCTGCTGGTTGGGCTGGTCATCTTTTTCTGACTGATGTAGCTCTGGATGTAAAGTTGCAAACTGCTTAATATGTATCAATCTGTTTTATAATGTTCACACAAAAAAGTGCTTTTAATGTGTTTGCACCTTGTATCTCCCACAATGTGCTTCTGCATTTGATTCCTTCTTGACTTGGAGGTAAAGAGATTTAACTGGATGGATTTTACTTTTGTGAAGCACTATAGTCCAAAGCTGAACTGATTATTCAAAGCTTTCTGGTTTTTAAGTAAAACTACTTCATTTAAATTATCTGTAACCCACTTTGCGCCTTTCTAGACTCAACAAAGCATCATTGCCAACAAAATATGTTACAATTAAATCAGGTAAAGAAGTTTCATTTGGAATTTACTGATCCAGGTTTTCAGAACCATGGACAGCAACTAGATTTACTGTCATTTAATGGGATTGAAAGCAGAAAACACAGGGATGTTTTCATTTGATGTTGTCTTTCTTTTTACTTTTGATATGCCGTCTTCCTCCTTAGTTGATATGTGAGGCTGCTGTCAGCTGAGACAAACTGGTGTGATTTGTGATTGGATTGGATGGTGGTGTGATTGGAGCGATAAGTGGGCGGTCCTGATTTAATGCGTACATCACCCTCTAAAAGAGTCCCTGATTGGTGGGCCCTGACAAGGAGGCGTGACCTAATAACCCCAAACCGTTTAAGTTTGTGGAATTTGTTTTTAATAATAACCAATTTCATAAAAATACTAAATGTTTTGTAAAGTATCAATTTATTAATCATGTATTAAAACAAATAATGACCAGTATAAAAGACATATACAAAACTATGCAAAAGTCTTGGGCCGTCAAATAAAATGATGTTCATCTTGGTCTAGAATTATAATATTTTGTCCATCAAAGAGTGGCAGCCCAGTCATTTCAAAATCTCTTCTAAGTCAGTACAGCATTTGCACCAACCATCTAATACACCCATATATTTTTGACTTGACCATTAACACAACTCCTATGGCTAATCAATACATCATTAACATTTGTTTAATAATTAAATTAATTAAGCGAGCTGGTGGTGAAATTTAACAAATACATGGAATGGCTGAGGTGCCCCTGAGGAGAGATTTTGTAACCAAAGCGTGGTTCATCTAGTGATCCAACAAGGCATCAGCAACTTTTTGGAGAAAAGGAGAAATTCTTGTTAGTTTTTATTGTGTTACTTTTAATTTGCATATATTTTAATGATAATTGTGTTTTAGTTCTGAGCAAATATACAAAACCCAGATAAATAGCATTAAACATTTTCTTTGATGGCCCAAGACTTTTGCATAGTACCGCATTTTTTCAGAATTAATAGACAATTTAATAAAATCCAGTCTAACCTTCACTAGTTAACTATTATTAAACATTAACCAGCAAGTGGCAGCAAAGCGCTTGTGAATAAGTGGCCAATACGTGGTTGTACAGGTTCCCAACAGATAATCCAACACTGCAGATCAACCTCTCTGTGTTTAACTGACTCTCTTGCTATGACTGTACAGACTTAGCAGGGTCAAGTGAAAGAGGCCTCACTGCAGTTAACATAACCGTGTACCTCGGCCGGTTGGGGAGGTTCTTACCATCTGTCCGCAGGGGGTCCCTGCTTTTGGGGTATCCACTCTGCGGGGGGGGGGGGGGGGGGGGATCCAATAGAGGAGGAGGAGGGACTCAACCTGGATGTCTTTTGTCTTATGCAGTCTGAGAGTTGACTGAATGCTGGGGCGGGGGGTAGTTTTTCCTCTGTGGTGGGGTGTCTTGGGCTCTGTGGGGCCCGCTGATGCCACTGCCTTTGGCCCCGGTCTGGATGGGCCTGGGCCCCCCACCTTGGATGGATTTCGGGGGGGGGGGGGGGGGGGGGGGGTGCCTATGGGGGTCAGCGGGGGAGCTGGCTCCAGAGGGGGGGGGAATTTGGCCCCCCGCCATTCCTTTCCTCCCCATCCCGAAGTGCCTCCCTTCTCCCGCTCCATCACACCACCACACACGTAGGGCTTTGAGGTGCAGGTGCGTTGCTGGGATACAGGGGAAGTATCCCTCCTCTGTCCCCTCGCGACCACATGTACCTCATTCATACACTACAACGTAGACACTCTCATTACTTACTCTCTCACAACACATACATTTAGGGCCTTGGGGGTGGGCACACAGAATGGCATCCAGAGGGCGGTCTGTTCATTCAGCCTTACCTCTGGTGCCAGGGCCCACATCTCAATTTTAATCACACATAGACATTGAGGGTTCTGGGGAGGGGCTGAGCTAACACCAGCTGTTGGTCGGCAGGGGATGGTTATCGCTATGCCCTTCACCTGTTTTAAAAGCACTTTAGAACAACACGCACCAACAACACATCTGAGCGGGCGAAGGGGGGCATGGGGTCTTTTCACACCCCCGTTCCCTGTTCGCCATTTGGGGCTGGGGGCTGAGAGGAAGAGCTGTGGCCCCGCCGCCACACTCCCTGCCGGTGGATGGGGCCCCCGGCCGCTGGTGCGTTGGTGGTTCTCGATGTCCAGGGCTGGGTGCTTGGGTGGGTGCTGGCTCACCCTCGGCGGTTGCCTGGCGGGGTCTGGCCCTCCTGGCTCTGTCGGCCCTTGCTGGGGGGTGGGGGGGCCCTTGGATCTCTGGGCCCAGGGCCTGGTCTGTTCTGGTGGGGCCGGCCGCCGGCGGAGCTTGCGGGCTCAGCGCCACGGCCCCCTGGGGCTCCTGCACTGTGGCTGCCGGATGGCCTCCCTCCGGAGCTCTCCTCTGCCCTTTTCTGGGTGAGGGATGCTATTCTCCCTGCGGTGGTCCTCCGGGGGCTCCCATGCCCTGGGGGGCCTCTGGATGTCTGGGGTCCGGGCCTCCTCCGTGTCTGCTTCATGTCCTGAGGGATGGGGCTGTGGCTCCCCACACACACTACTAGACATTTACATGGAGAAACCTTTTGAACACCGGCGCGCTCACAGATACAGGTGTGCACACAGGGGTACAAACAGGTTCTCACAGACACAAACAGGAGTACAAACAGGTTCTCACAGACACACGCAGGTGTACAAACAGGTTCTCACAGATACAAGCAGGTGTACAAACAGGTTCTCACAGATACACGCAGGTGTACAAACAGGTTGTCACAAACACACACTGTCTTTATCGGCTGTTGCTCCTTAACATGCTCATTGTGATTCGTACAGATGTTGGTTGTTGTTTTCTCTCAGCAGGTATTGAAGCAGATTATCTGTGGTTTTCTTTCTTCTTAATTGTTTTTCTCTTTTCCCTCCCTCCCTCTCTATTTACCTTCCTCTCCGTTTTCGTCCTTCTGTCCCCCCCTCTCTCCTTCTCCCTCTCTTGAGGAAATAAATAAAAATAAATAGAAATAAAGTAGTCCTCCGCAGAGGGGGGGGTGGTGGAGGGAATATATATATATATATATATATATATATATATATAAAATATATATATAACCATTTATTTCCAGCTTGTCTGACTCATTCTGCTCCACGAAGGTCATCTCCTCTGCCAGCTTCCTCTAACACAGGGAGACCCTCTGCTTCTCTCTGATTGGTTCCCGCTTTCTACAGGAGGTCCAGTGCAGCTGAATGGTGATGATGGTGCAAATCAGATAAAACACACCAGTCCCAGCTTTCAGTACAGCATCCAGAACCTGCTCCCACCTGTCAGACATCAGTGTGTCTGTCAGTCACACGTATCACAATTAAACCTGAAGAACAGAAGAGTGAATCTATTCTGACTGAAGTAAAACCATCTTGATGATCAACAGCAGCACCGATAAGCCCAGTCCTACATGCAGAGCCAGCTGGACCAAAGAGCTGAATAAGAGGGTGGATTTGAACAGTAAAGTCTTACGTGCTTTATAGCAACACGGTACAGCCATCTGTACTACTGTATTACACAGGTTACATGTGAGGAACAGGAGACATTAACAAAGAGCATGAAAATAGCTAGAGATTATCACACAACATGTTACACTATTTTGTAAAAACAGGCCTGCAGTCGTTCCCCAGCAGCATAGGGCACAAGGCAAGGGCTCACCCTGGATGGGATGGGATCTCAAGTTTATTATTAATAAAATAAAATAAAAAATAATATCTTTTTCTCTTAAAATTAAAATGACAGTTTCCCATTACTGTGTGATCAGGTAAATGCTGCTAGCTGGATCCCCACACTACTGTAAATGCTGCTGAATGCTTACCTCAGTTTTTCATTATCCCCTCCTTCTTCATCATGTGCAGAGAAAAGGAGAGCAGTGGAAACAGGAGAAAGGATCGTTAATAAAAAGCAGTGCTCTGTTAGTCAATAAAGACTAAGAAAAGGTCACTCTTGAAACTGAAATATAAATTATGAAAGGTATTCTACAGAGAAAATGATTAGATGGAGAACAATGAATTAGTGTCATGACCAAAGTATTCACATCCCACGGCACTGATAGTGAACAGGTGAGATAAATGATTTTATTAACATATTATAATGTATTTATTGTAGCAGGGTGGCACGGTGGTGCAGTGGTTTGCAATGTCACCTCACACCTCTGGCACGTGTGCTCAAGTCTCTACCAGAGTTCTGTGTGTGTGGAGTTTGCATGTTCTCCCCGTGTCATTGTGGGGTTTCCTCCAGGTACTCTGATTTCCCCCCACAGTCCAAAAACATGCTGAGGCTAATTGGAGTTGTCAAATTGCCGGTAGGTGTGCTTGTGCGAGAGAATGGAGTGTGAGTGTGTCCTGCAATGGGTTGGCACCCTGTCATGGAACGTACCCTGCCTTGCGCCCATAGGGACCCTGAATTAGACAAGCAGTTTCAGACAATGGATGGATGCAGCACTGGAACAGATATTACAGAGTACAACTGTAACACTGGCCTACGCTGCAATGAAAAACCACCTACAGACATGTTAGTCAGTCTTCACACAATTAGACTGATCATAAACTAGAAGACACACATTCTATATTAGAGACACCAATTAGGCTGACTGTGTGTTTTTGGATTGTTGGAGGAAACCCACACAGCATGTAGAGAACATGCAAACTCCACACAGAAAGAGCAGAAGCCAGATTCAAACCCCTGAACATGGAGGTGTGAAGCAACAGCGCCACCTACTGGACCACCGTGCCACTATCATTGAAACAATAATCCCAATAAATAATTGTTTCACAACAGCTGATAAATATCCTCACAAAGAAGCACAAACCCCTTTGTGAGTGAAACTGCTGGGTTTCAAAAATTAAATAAAATTAGTATTTATCTATTTATATTCAAGCACAAAGGATTCACAGGCAGATTTAAATCAATTACTTACGTTTGACAGTTATATGAACTGGAATCTGCAGGTTTCCAGCAGCACACCAATGCCAGCCAGTGTCCTTCCTCTCCAGCCCACTCATTGTCACAATGAAGGTTTTATTTTCTGTGTCATCCCTGATCAGGACAGGCCTCCCATGCAAACTCACTGATCTCTCTGATGCACAGGAGCCCCCAATCTTACACCACATCCTTTGTCTTTTGTTGTTTCCATAGTAACACTGTCTCCATCCACACCCGTCACCTCCTGTTTGTCCACTGACAGCCCTGGAGGACTTCAACACACAGGTAAAACACTCAAAGACTTGCACAGCAATGAAATGTTTTATGAATGTCAGCCCATTACAACATACATACTGTATGTAAATGTTTGGCCAATAAACTGACATTTTTTAACATATTGCTTATCATATTTAACCTCATGAAGTCGCCCGATTTAGCTGACACTGTTACTTCTTCCAAGTCTCGTTTATCATATTGAATTAAATTAAAATGCAGATTTTTAAAATATTAAAACATTTTTCCATCAGTGTTTGTGTTAAGGTCCTTCCTTTTTGACTCAGTGACATGTTACATACTGTGCATCTCATTGGCTACAGTCTGCAGTACAGACATCTTACCATCAGTGACTGACAGATTAACCTGATCAGAGAGGCTCCACTGATCTTCACACCACACCAGTACCGATCGGAGTCCTCAGCTGTCAGATTGTTGATGGTCACAGTGAAGACTCGCTGGTCAGGATCATCTCTGACTCACACTTTACCCTCCTGTGGAGAGTCAGTGTGTACTATGGGAGTACATGACCTCACATTATACCCTCTGCACCAGTATTTCACATGAGTTTTATATCTGTCACCATAGGAACATGGGATTGTTACAGATCATCTTCTCTGTACACAGGCCCATTTCACTGTAGACACACTGTCAGCACCTGTGGGGAAAATAATTAACTGAATAAGGATTTTCCATCTTATGACATCTCTAAGTAATTATGCTTGGTTTGTGTAATACTTAGATTAGGTCATGTGTAATTAACAGAACAGTGATGATGTATAAAAGTCAAAGACCATCATTTTACTATAAGAACAAGGAAAACAAAACTAGTGTCTGATCTTGGGAAGGGCTTCAGCAGGATGTGGGATCGGGAATCTGAGCCTGGCAGTGTTTTCTAGGGTCTGAGAGGAAAATCAGGACCTTAAATCCCTAGTAAAAGGCCTAGATGAGGTGAATGAATGGGCTTGTCACTGTGTGGGATGGCCACACCCCTTCAGTACTATGGCCTTACTTGTAAACATATCCAGTCCTGTGATACAGGCCCTCTCATATTCCCTCTATACATGCTTCCTTTGGGCTCTATTTGTGAACGTTATTATGTAAAATATCATTGCTATGCTGGTGATACGCAGCTCTATCTGCCATTAAAACCTGGTGACTGCTGCTCTCTGGTGGCCCTTTCTAACTGTCTGGAGGATATTAAGAACAGGACAGCAATGACTTTCGTCCAGATTAATGAAAACAAGACAGAGGTAATGAGTTTTGGTCACTGTTCATGATCTCAGAGAACAATTAGGGCCTCATTCAGAAAACTTCCAGTCACATACTAAAAATCTTGGTGTCATCTTTGATTCATCACTGAGTTTGATAAACAAATAAATGCTGTTGTGAAGGGGTGTTTCTGTCAGCTGAGTTCAATAGCCTGGCTTAAACCACACCTTTCAGCCAAAGACCTGGAGAGTTACTCCTGCTTTTATCCTGATTGGGTTACTGCCGTTCTCTGTACCCAGGTTTACCAGAAGCATCTTTATTCTGACTACACCTTGTTCAAAACGGTGCTACCAGGCTCTCAACAAAAAGTAGACACCAAATTTCCCCTGTGTTGGCTGCATTGCATTGGCTACCTGTTAAGTTTTGAGAATTTCTGAGAATACAGTTTAAAGATTTCTTATTTCTTTCTAAGGCGATACATGGCATAGGTCCCCAGTCCGTCTCGGAGCTAATTCAGCCTTACACCGCTTCTTATTAGATGCATCTCTGTACTGACCCTGCACACACAGGAACACATTTTATTTATCTATTTAATCTGACTATTCTGCTTTGCACATCATGTATTTAACATTTATAGTGATTTTATATTTATTACTAGATTATTGTATAACTTTTGCACTGTTTTTTGAACTTGGTTGTTGCTTAGTCTTGTTTTTCCATGGAGCACCATTATACCAAAAAATAATTCCTTGTAGGGTCAACCTACTTGGCAATAAACCACAGTCTGATTCTGATTATTTTTTGTGTAACATTGGCCAATGTCTCTACTTTTACTATATATTTATATTATTTTGACCTACAGCACTTTGGCACAACATAGATTGTTTTTAATGTGCTATAGAAATAAAAATAATTCAACTTGATATAGAAACGTATTTCAAGTCATCCATCTTGCCGAGATGGGGGTTGCGCTGTGACCCCTGGTGGACAAATTATGCAGCAACAGTACTCATATCATGGTTGAAAGTTCTGTCTTCAGTCTCTCTGTTTCTTTTTAGTTATCATTAATTGGCCATTATAAACCAAATGCTGATAGCGATTTATCACAGACTCCTGCATTAATGAATTAAAATATTCATGATGAATAAAGAAGATGAATTGGCGCTAATGTGTATTTTTACTGTGTTATTGATGAGATAAATATTACAGTACACGGATCGCTCTGGTGTCTCAGAAATTGTCTCCATTTTTTCATACCAATTTATCATTAGTACAGTAGTGCTTGCAGTTCACAAATGCTTTGGCCTACAAACAATTTGGTTCACAAAAACAAAATTTGGTCAATGAACAAACTCGACCAGATTCCTTTTTTTATACTAGTGTAACACCGGCGGGGCGCATATCCCAGCATGCCCCGCGTACAATTGTAAATAGAAGGACCACGACAGGCACCCAACAAGCACCGAACCCAAATACACAGATGGGAAACACAATGTTGTCAGAAGCTGAACTGCGAAATGCAGATGCAGTGAGAGATTTACACACACTAAATACACGTTAGGATCGGACAGGGTATACACACAAGACATGGGCAAAGTGTAAAGTGAGGTAGACCTCATGGGTCAGTCCATTGCAGGGCAATGGAAGCTGGAGAAATGCCATGTGAACAGCAGAAATGTGGTCATACAGGATGTGAGGGTGAGACTGTGTGCTGTATACAGAGGGTCTGACCTCACGGCTTTGTTTCAGTCTTTAGTATTGTGATGACATTGTGATAGCCCAGTGATAACTATACTGGATGGGTGGTACCCCTTTAAAGACACTTCCGGCATGTAAATGGAGAACGAAATTATAGTTTATAACCGAATCTCCTACACACAATACCAAGGTTACCAACTTTGCTCAGCTGACCGGAGTGAGACGTTCAATTCCCGTAAGATTTCTTTGCGCCAGCCTGAGAGTCTGAAAACACGTCACACCAGATGCATGAGAGATGGAAACCTGGGATATTCAGTCGAATCAGATCAAATATGATGCTAAGTTAGTACTAAGTTAAAATATGTTCCGGACTTGTAACATGCACCCATGAATTGGAACAGTCAGCAGGCTGTCTCTGGCCACGCCCCCCTACACTCGGTCCGGCCCCTGGCTTTTCCTGAATTCTGATTCTTTAGATAAACATTGACTTCATTCATATTGTTATTGATTTATTGACAGACCATCATACGTTTTAGACGTTACAATAACAACACTCTATTGATCCCCAAGAGAGAAATTCTCTCCTTGCCTGCCCCCTCTTACTGTCCCATGATACACAAGCACATATGTAGAAAAACGTCAGCTTGGAGGCCAAGGCTGGACTTAACCTACTCCTTACGGTTTAACGGGAAACTGCCGCATGGCCGAGCGGTCTCAGACACCACGCACGACGTAACTGGCCTTCCGACGCAAGGGATATTCTGTTCTCCGAAGTAAGCCGTGGGTTCGAATCCCACTTCCGACAAAAGTTCTTCAATCACCACAGCAGCATTTGAGCAACTGATTGGCTTTAATTGCTTTGTTTTATTGTTGGCTTTCAGGCAAAACTACATAACACTTAAAGACACTTCGGGCATGCAAATGGAGAACGAAATTATAGTTATAACCGAATCTCCTACACACAATACCAAGGTTACCAACTTTGCTCAGCTGACCGGAGTGAGACGTTCAATTCGCCACAAGTCTGCACACCCAGATAACACGCATATAAAACGTATGCAACAGTTGTGTTACCTTTTAAATAGTCTGTAGGTTTTGCAAACTACTCTAACGCCTTTGGTGTCGCTGATTTTACGTTTATACTAGTGTAAAATAGACTTGCCGTAAGATTTCTTTGCGCCAGCCTGAGAGTCTGAAAACACCTCACACCAGATGCATGAGAGATGGAAACCTGGAATATTCAGTCGAATCAGATCAATATGATGCTAAGTTAGTACTAAGTTAAAATATGTTCCGCACTTGTAACATGCACCCATGATTTGGAACAGTCAGCAGCATACCTGTCAAGGTTTGGATTGAAAATAAAGGAAATTTTCCGGCACCCGCGCCGAGAGCCATCCCACCACCGCAACCAGGCTCCAGTATCCCTTACATTTTAAGACAGGTGTACAAGAAATATAAAATAACCATTTGTCATTTACATTTTATTTTCATTGCGGCATTTTCTACTAATTTTTCATGTTCACTCATGCGGCTCTCTGTCATTCACTAATGACTTGGATTTTTCATGCCGACTGACATCGTTCCTTCCCCCGTGGGAGACACTAAAATCGCATTTACAAATCTTACAGAACGCGTGACTGTGCCCCCATCCTGCTCCTCTTTAGGAAAGTAAATTCGTCGTCCATTTTCCGATGTATTTACATGACTTCTTTGTTTCTTGGCAGGGACGCCTTCTCCTTCTTACACATCCATCCATCCATCCATCTCTCTCCTTTCTCGTTCCCCGCTGTTGGCACTAATCTCGCGATAACTGCCACCCAGGCTATGCAGGTGGCAGTTCTCGCGAGGCTACTGACAGTTCAGTTTGGAGAGGCAGAAAGAATTTTTAAATATATATATATATTATTATACGGGAGATTTACGGGAAAATACTAATACGGGAGGACGGCAGGAAAGAGAAGTAAAATACGGTGGTTTCCCGGCCAAAACGGGAGACTTGACAGCTATGGTCAGCAGGCAGTCTCTGGCCACGCCCCCTACAGTCGGTCCGGCCCCTGGCTTTACCAGCGTGTTCGCGAAAACGACTTCATTTATTTTCTTATTGATTCATCGACAGACCATCATACTTTTTAGACGTACGTTATAATAATAACACTCTATTGATCCCCAAAGAGAGAAATTCTCTCCTTGCCTGCCCCCTCTTACTGTCCATGATACACAAGCACATATGTAGAAAAACGTCAGCTTGGAGGCCAAGGCTGGACTTAACCTACTCCTTACGGTTTAAACGGGAAACTGCCGCATGGCCGAGCGGTCTCAGACACCACGCACGACGTAACTGGCCTTCCGACGCAAGGGATATTCTGTTCTCCGAAGTAAGCCGTGGGTTCGAATCCCACTTCCGACCAAAGTTCTTCAATCACCACAGCAGCATTTGAGCAACTGATTGGCTTTAATTGCTTTGTTTTATTGTTGCGTTTCAGGCAAAACTACATAACACTTAAAGACACTTCGGGCATGCAAATGGAGAACGAAATTATAGTTATACCGAATCTCCTACACACAATACCAAGGTTACCAACTTTGCTCAGCTGACCGGAGTGAGACGTTCAATTCGCCACAAGTCTGCACACCCAGATAACACGCATATAAAACGTATGCAACAGTTGTGTTACCTTTTAAATAGTCTGTAGGTTTTGCAAACTACTCTAACGCCTTTGGTGTCGCTGATTTAC